>NC_051064.1:90303033-90478033 GCF_004664715.2 Peromyscus leucopus
ACAAACCACCGTGGCCATGCAGCAAACAGAAGACAGTGAGTAAAGCAGGACACTTACCTTGGACCATTTACTCTCTTTGCAAAGTAGGTCTGAATAATAATACGCCTGCATCCAATTTTGTTGGTATATATAAATCCACATTAACTCCCAGTAACAGAGATGGTGAAACTGTTTCCACTCTTCTTGAACTGAAATGCATTTTCGAAACGTTTCTTGAGCCTATAAGTCAATTGCATAAAGCTCATCATCCAGACATTAGACAAGGATAATAACCTAATGGGAAAATACACAAAACACTTTGTACAGAAAGAACAGAATTAACACTCACTAAGCCACTCACTATGACACTATGTTCTCTTCCTCACATGTGATGGTACAGTTAGACTCTGCCATGTTACTTCAGTTTGTGAGGGAACCTTGTACTTTGTATCACAGGAATAGAAAAGCCCCTTTCCAAATGAGAGAGAAATGCCAATTCTTTCATAAAACACACACTATAATAGCATAAGAACCTCACTGGACAAAACATGCTTTAAATAAAATTCCAGGCACTGGGTAGGCAAAGAGAAGGCATTGCTGCCCACAAATCAGCAAAGTTAAATGAGCCCTAATCAGAAAAACTGGTAACCAGGCAAATCAGAGAAAAGAATAAATAATCACTAAACATTCACTAACAAATTCACAAACTGCTTAACTGAATTTGAAACTTGGGCTAGGAATGTAGCTGGGTGGCAAAACACTTGCCCGGAATACACAAGACCCTAGATTTGACAAACACAACAAATAATAAGAGTAATAATAAAATTAAGTCAAAAATTCTTTTTTTACATTCATCACATGGGCAAAAAAATGATAGAACAGAGACTTCCAGATCTGACAAAGAGCACTAGAAATACAGATGCTCATGTTTAAAGAGTTATTAATTTTTATGTATATTTGTGAGTGCCCGCACCACGCAAGTATGTGCACCACATGCATGCTTGGTGTCTACAGAGACCAGAAAGGGGCGTCAGATCCCTTGGACCTAGAGTTATAGGCAGATGCGAGCCACCGGATGTGGGTGCTGGGAACTGAACCTGCAAGAGCAGCAGGTGCTAACCACGGAAGCATCTCTCCGGTCTGTTTCTCATTTCTTTACAGAAGTTTATTTTGAAAGACTCTTAAGTATGAAAGGCAATTTGTCTGGATGACAAAGACGCAGGCACCTTCTGACCCAGAATTCTGTAGGGATGTATCCGCACAGAAATGTACATGTGACAGTGGGCAGTGGCCAATCACAGTAAGTATAAATATCCATCTCATGAAAGGAAATACCGCCATCAGAATGAACAGAGAGGGACTGAAGTATACTGACCTGGAGGAAGATCTAGGTTTAATATAAATAGAAAAAAAAAACACTTGCTCTCATTTGTGTGGAAGGACATCATACACAACACACACACACACACACACACACACACACACACACACACACACACACATTATTCTCTTCTGCTTCAAGGGAATTAATCAACTAGTTCCTCTGACAAGGAACCAGAGCAGTTACATCATAGGTAAAAGAGAGGTTCCCAAATCAATGCAGAAATAGGTAATAGTCAAAGTTTTCTGAAACCCCTTAGATGGCCCATGTGTTATTTTACACATTCTTTTTAAAACTATGTTATACATTCTACCATGAACTATTTCACGTACTTTATGTATAAACATAAATTGAGGAAAGTTAATAAATATGACAACATCTATGTAGAAGGTAAAAGCTTAGTTTTTCAGAATTACATGATCTATTTATTTTTCTAGTCCACACAGACAGAGTGACTTATGTTGAATGACGTGTGATGCCACCCCCCACACAGACACTGCCCCGGATAATCTTGCTATAATGACTACCTTCTCAACATTGCCCTTCAGCAGCTCGATTCGGGCATGATAGAACAGGATGAGCGAGCCCTGTGGAGAAAGGAAAGAGCACACGTCAGCAGACAATGGTGGCTGATGCGTCCTGGCCGAGACAGACGCTGGAACAGTGAGCATACATTTGGGAACTGCTGCAGGAAGGGTGCGAGGAGACTCTCTGCTTCCACGACGTTCACTTCTCCTGTACCTAGAAAGTGAACAGACACGGCTTAGTGCTCACGAAACATGGCACATACTTACGTCCAACTCCCCAAATGTCACTAACACGCAACCAACACTCGCAGACAAGATGAAAGTGATTATTTTGTCTTTGTTTTCATCTGAGAAGTACATGATTTAAAGAGCTCCAGGGCACATAAATTCTTAAGAATGGAAGTGGCTATTTCAGATTCCCAGTGACTTTTCTACTTTTCAGGGCAATATTAACTTACTTTACTTCCAAATTTAACTTTATAAAAAAAAATTGCAAATCTAACACGAATGTGGTACAATTCAGCAGCCTAATTGATAAATCTTAATTGAGAATAGACTGTAACTCCAGGACCTGGGGATCCAATGCCCTCTTCTGGCCTCTGTGGTCACCAGGCCTGCACATGGTGCACAGACATACATGCAGACAAACCACTCATACACATAAAATACATACATACATAAATACAAGTAACTTTTAAAAATGTTCAGTGAGAACAACCAGTCAAGTGTCTCAGCCAAAGATGACTATGACAAATCTCACTATCTTCCAACTCAATCAATCAAAAGCCCACAGGGACTCCCAGCTCTCACCGAGAATAAGGGAGATGTAGGTATGAAAAGCCAGGATGGTAAGGCAACAGAGCGGGGACCGCATGCTAGTTCCTGATGCACCTTCCCGTAGCTGCAGAAGGCCCAGGTCCTGTGGAGAACAATTGCATCACAGAAAGAGAAAAATCTGACTGAAAAGAGTACATTTAGAAAATTTCACATGTCATTCCTATGTCCTGCCCTCCGTGTACTTTAGGGTTTCATTTTAATAATGGTACTACTTAAACAGAAACAAACTCCACATTTTAAACTGGCAGAAGGCAAACTGATGAATAACTTTCTTTAGTTGTCCACATAACCCAGCCTGGAGTCACCTGAGAGGAAAGCTTACACTGAAGAACTGCCTAGTTCAGACTGGTCTGCTAGGGATTGTGCTGGATACAAAAAGAAAGCCCACTGTGGGCAGCACCAATCCCTAGGCAGGTGGTGTGGGACCGTGTGAGAAAGCTAACTGAGCATGAGCCAATGAGCAAGCAATACAGCACGTCAACAAACAGACTTCCCCACACTTCCTCCCTCCAGGTTCCTGCCTTCCCTCCACGTTGGACTGCAGCCTGGAAGTGTAGGTGAAATGGACCTATCCCTCCCCTACACTGTATTTGGTCAGAGCAGCAGAGATCAAACTAATCTGTATCCATTAGTGATTCTAGAGAGAGGAATAAACTGCTCATTTCCAAGAAATACCGTATTTCTTTGATAAAATTAGCAATTCTGAGTGGGTGGGAACTTGTCTCAGTAAAGCCAGCCAGGTTTCATCCCCAGCACCACAGAAAACCACACTGAGCTTAGGCACTACGATGGCAAGAACAAAGGATTCTATGCCTGTAGAGACCTGCCACCCAGTGGGGAGGGTGAGACAGGAACTCACTATCTATGGGAGTGAGCGCCATCAGAAAGATGAATAGATGATTCTGGAAGTTAGAAACACTTGAACCTCACTGGGAAAGTCTGAGGGAGCACTCTGTGAAAGAGATGGTATTTATCTCAAACCAGGCACTCTTGAAAGAACATCATTTACAAAGCTGTTGGGGGAGAACTCTACAAGAGAGAAAAGCAGAAATTTCTGTCAAAATTAAGACAAAATGTTGTTTGTACCCTGTTTCCAGAAAATCCAATAAATTCTAGCAATCTGATAACTCTTGCTGGTAAAAGAGACAGCATCTGTAACAAAAAATAGAAACGCAAGTGTACTTTGCTGTTAAAAACTTTAATTATAGATAACCCAATGGTTAATCCTAAACTGGTTACAAGTTCAAAAGCTCCCATAAACCAAACCAAGTTTAACTGACTGTAGCTCAGCGAGGAGACGAAGCCTGGCCCCATGGTCCTCTAACTATGGCTTGGCTCTTCTTGTGTGGAAGGAAGGTGACATGAAAGGAACTGTGGACGAGGCTGCCTTTGTGCTTTGCTTTGTTTTGTTGAGCTAGGGTCTCATGTGTAGCTTAAGCTGGACTTGAACTTCCAGCGACCTCCTGCCTCCCAAGTGCTGGATTACAGGCAGGAGCCACCACCATTGCTGGGTTAGGCCAGATTTTCTTCAGCTTCTTTCTGGGAAGGACAAACCTAAGGTGATGTGGGTGATGTTTCAGCACTAATACAAGTAGGGAGCCACAACAGCTCAGCTCCTTCCTGGGACATTCATGAAGGACAGTGGGGAAGGGACAGTCTCCCAGAAATGGTCATATGTGTAGTGACATACCAATTCATGGCTGTAGCCAATGGGTTGAGGCTAGATGGCCAGGGGCTTAGGAGGAAGGAAGAGGTTTTGGATTTTGGATATTTCTCTGAATGGGAGACACTGTGTCCCAGTTGAATCATAAGGGTTTTAACAGCCACGCCAACAGAAGGGCAGTCTATCCAGTTGGAGACAAGGCATCCCGCTCCAACGATGACCAATGCACATGGGCTCATGAACATAGCCCTGGGGTCTATACGCTCCTAAACGTTATTCTTTTCACTACTCCATTTTCTAACCTGTTAAATCTTGTAAGATTTCCAAATCTCTAAATAACACATTGAATTCTGACAGTCTTACACAGACTCTGCATCTCGCAGAGATCATAAACAATTGTTCCTCAAGTTATATCACCCCCCCATTTTCAACTCCAGAGCCACCGTTATGACAACTATGCATAAACAGAACTAGATTCTAGGCTCCTTGTTACTAAAAAGCCTTCCTTATCAGTTCAATCAAGGTGCTACACGCTTCCCATGCCCTGTGCAATCTAAAGCTACTCTGAGCATGTGCAGAACTTTGTAGCATTCACAGCACAGGAAGACTGGTCTACTCCAGTGGCTCACAGCCAAACACAGGTAGAGGTTTGGGATGACATTCAAATACAGAAGAGAGATACTGGACACTTGGTTTCTTCTACCAGAGGCTCTGGTTTCGATATAAATGTCTCCTTACCAAGTTAAAGGCCCCTGTTCCGAGCTTGACACCTCCTTCAAACTCATAGAAGAAGTGCTGTTCTTGTTTGTTCTTTTGAATCATGTGCAGGATGGAAAGGCACTCTCTGGGTTGGGGAAAAAGACAGAGCATCAGCTTCCTGTGACTCGGACAAATACATGTTAAATCCAGTTTTCTACTTGTATTGTTTACTATAAATATACAAATTGTATACTATAAATGTCATTACCTAAAATACTACAAAAATGCAAAATATGATTTTAAGCCCATCTGCTCCTAAAGCTACTGGGTAATTCCCACTAAGGAGAAAGGGAACACCCATTTTCACAATGTTTAAGAGAACAGTGTTTGTAAACATAAAGAAAAAGAGAGATCAACCATCAGCAAGCTCAACTTAGGAGCCACAGAATCTCAGGGCTTCAACCACACAGCTTTCCCAGAGCGTTTTCCAGGAAGACTCCAGGAGTGTTTAGGTGGTGGTGGTGGTGGTGGTGGTGGTGGTGGTGGTGGTGGTGATGGTGGTGATGGTGGTGATGGTGCTGGTGCTGGTGGTGACGGAGCCCAAGGCTCTCACACATTAGGAAAGTGCTTCTAGCTACCTCCCCAGACCTCAGATCATCTTCAAAAGACAATCAAAGGCATGCAAATTGGTAGCAAGTGGTAACTGCTAACTGAACTGGGAAACAGCCTTTTGAGAAGGTGATGCAGGGGATGTGTCTCAGTGACAGGGCCCCTGTATATCATCCCGAGGCCTTGCGTTCCATCCCCATGCCACAAAGAGCAACACAACAGTAAGGCATAACCAGTGTGTCCTATCACCAATGTAATGCAACGTGGGAAGCACACAGCTTCCCTTATGATGTGTGCTAGCCAATTCTTGGAAGCTCAGAGCTAACCTGGTTTTAAGCAGTATTAACTGACCAGAGAAACCAATTTGATTCAGACTCCTCCCAACATATGACCATCCCATGCTGTCATCTGCCCTGAGCCACATTTAGTTTCTTAAAAACAAAACACCAGATAGACATGATGGCACATGCTTGTAATCCTAGCACTCAGGAGGCTGAAACAGGAGGATTTCCATGAGTTCAAAGTCAGCCTGGGCTACAGTGTGAGTTCATACAGTGTAGGGCTACAGAGTGAGAGCCTGTCTCAAAACAGACAGAGGTTAAGGGGATATGACAAGTAAATGTGGATCCCAGGGTATACCCTAGAATAAGAGGAGCATTGAGACAGACACTGGAAAGGCAGCGGATGTCAGTTTAATAACTGAGCTGTGATTATGTACTATGTATTTGTGAACCTAAGTGAAAAGTCTATGAAAACCCTTTATAATGTCAAACCTCTCAAAGAAGAAACTTTTAAATAACTATATGTGTGTGTTTGTGTCTGCATGTGGGTGTGTTGCTGTGTGTATGGGTACCCAAGAAGACCAGAGGCATCGATCCCTTGGATCTGGAGTTACAGGCAGTTGTGAACCGCCTGATGTGGGTGCTAGGAACTGAACTTGGGTCCACTGCGTTGAGTAGTATGAACTCCTAGCAACTGAGTCATTCCAGCTCTAACAGTGTAACATTTTAATGAAAGTTTAAAAGCTGATTTTAAACTATAATTGAGCTTTTTATTTTGGAAGATAATTATATCTAAATCTGAATAGATATATGAAAATTATAAAATATTTCAAACTAGAAAATTTTCATGCAAGTTTAAAAGCTTTTTAATTTTTAAAATGTTTAATGTGTGTGCACGTGCGCATTTGTGCACACAACTGGCCTCTGATTGACTGGGACTGGATTCACAGGGATTTGTAAACCACCCAATGTGGGTACTGAGATCCAAACTTTGGTCCTACGACAAATCAGTAAGTGCTCTTAACCTCTGAGGCATGTCTCAAGCCCCAAGCTTTTAATTTTAAGATCATAAAATATTTCCCTACGTTCTTTCCTAATAACTTAAAAAAATTTAAATACTAAGTCGTATTGGAATTTATTTTTGCATTAATGGTGTTTTTTTTCCTTAAACAGTTTTCCAAAAAATATTTATTTAAAATATTTCTCTTTCTCCATTATTTTGAAAGGATTCATGTTCAATCAGGAATTTAGTATAGTGTGGCCTTCTAGCTAAACATCTGTGTCTACAAGTACATGCACACACACACACACACACACACACACACACGCACACGCACACGCGCACACACACGCGCACACACACGCGCACACACGCACACACACATGCACGCGCACGCGCACACACACACACACACACACACACACACACACACACACACACACACACGCCTGTTTCAAAGCCTGTCACTGCACTGATATAGGTGTCTTTGTTACCACAGGACTACTTAAATTTGTTTTTTAAAGTTTTGATAACTGGAAAAGCAATCAACTCTTTAATCTTCTAAAAAATACTTGGAAAGGAAATCTAAAAACATGATGCCAAGTTTCCCAAATCTGCTCCCTCTTGCATGATTTTTTTTTTTTTTTTGATAGATTCCAGGTTTACATAATGACTACTGGTAAAAGCGCCTCCTGAAATACTGATTTGGGTTCTGCTTCTGGTAACGGGATTTGTTCCCAGTAATGGCAGGAAGCTTATGTGAGATTTGCTTTCCCACCCATAACAATTATAAACCCTGAAAAATACACAAAAAAAGATATTTAAAATATTTTTGCAGACTTGGAAACTGAAGGTGGAGTAGGCAGAAACTGGAGAAGAGTTAAATTTGAAAGCAGGAAATGGCTCATGAATCAACTTTAAATCTCTGTGTCGATGTGCCTGGAAGCATGCCCCCCTCTTTACAGGGTGCACAGAACACCAGCAGTAAGCCACAGACTCACTGGGTTAAAGGGCAGAGGCAGAGCTGGAGTCAGCGAGGTGGATGTAAGGGCATTTCCAGAGAGGAGAACGACACCGATGGGAACACCAAAGCTACATCCAAACAACGCTGGAAGTCTTGCTGAGCCATCAGCTCCGTGGCTAGGGAAGGGTCCGAGAGGCAGCAGGAGGGCAGCAGGGATGCAGAGGCAATGTCCTACACCAGTAAGAGTCTGGAGCCCGAGTCTAAGCAAACAAACTGCTTCCCAGAACAGAGCCTGGCCCACTTCAGAGAAAGGAAGACAGAGTCCAGAGTCTCTACAGATACATCAGTATCTAGCATGCAATTTAAAAACCATTACACAGGAAAACATGACATATAGTTAACAGAAAAAGCAGTGAAAAGAAACTGACTCCAAGATGACCCACATGTTGGGTCTAATCTAAACAAGAAAGTGGGTGTGGACGTGTATGGAACTAGTGAACATAAGCAGGCTAACTAGTGTGCAATTAGAGGTTCAGAGGAAATAAGTGGGAAAACGTGCAGGAAAAAGCTTGGAAGAAATAATGGCCAGAAAAGTCTAAAACCACACTCCAACTGCTGAAATGCACAGATGTAGCATATTCCTCAGGGAACCAGAAGAAAGTGACACATTCGACAGGCGGACAATCACAGGCAGCAGAGGTCTGACAATACAAGCACTGATGAATCAACAGAGTGGTGGTCTTAAGGGACTGAGAAAACAAACACCCCAACAACCCAGAATACCTCAGTCAGCAAGAGTGTCCTGGAAGGACAAGTCCAGATAAGCTGATTTTCAAATACATGAAAACAAGAAAAGTGTTGAACGTTGATACTACGAGAAATGCTAAAGAAGTTCATCCGCATAAAAGTGAACAGAAACGACGCCAAATACAGTGGTGAGCAGAGCAGAGTAAGGCAAAGGACTTGAAAACAAAAAGTTGAGGCTGTATTATGAGTTCAATAATACACATACAGAACACATATAAGAACAGTTAAAAGGCTGCCCTATAAATGGTCAACTTGATACAGCCTAGAGTCACCTGAGAAGGGGGTCTCAATTATCAAAATTAGACGGGCCTGCCGGCACTACTAACTGCTTCGGGAAGATGCAGCCCGCAGTGGGCAGCATCATTCCCAGGGAAGGTCCCAGGCGGTGTAAGAGAGCTGGGCAGGAAGGAGCCTATGCTCAAGCCAGCAAGCAGTGCTTCTTCATGGTACCCACTTTAGGTTCCTGCTTGACTTCCCTCAATGATGGACTGTGTGTGGCCGGAGGTGTGAGCCACATAAGCCCTCTCTTCCCCTAAGTTCCTTCTGGTCTGAGTGTTTTACCACAGCAACAGAAAGGAAGCCTAGAACAAAGGCCAGCTGGTGGCGAAGGACACTGTTTTTACAAAGCTCACATTTTACACGTAACAGTACCGATTAACGCTAAGCTAACTTTAATAAGCCAAGAAGGACAGTATAATCACTAGAGTAACCATAAAGAATAGAGACACCAAATTATAGTAGTGCTTTTTTTTTTTTAAGTTTTTATTAAAGCAAGCCAAATGTAGTGGCATGTGCTTGTAATCCCAGCACTCCAAAGTCTGAGGCAGGAGAATCACAGGTGTAAAGACAGGCTGTTCTTTATAGTGAGTCTCAAGAAAACATTATATAAATAACAAGATAAATACAAAATATACAAATAATTCTTAGGGGATATAAATAAAGGTTACCTGACCAGAAACTGTGTCTGCTACTTTGCTCTTGGAAATGTATGTAAATTTAAACATCGCTGTCCTACAGCACCAAGTATACTCGGGCAAGAGTCAAGTGCACTGACTAGCACCAGATGAAGAAATCTAGCCATACTGAGTTCATAAGAATTTTGAAGAACAGAACTGAACAGAACAAGAATCACTTTAAAAGCCAGTCTTAGTGGTGTGATAACACTTGACTGTAAGACCAACACTTGGGAAGCTGAGGCAGGAAAATCAAGAGTTCCAGGCTAGCCTGGGCTACAGAATGAGAGCCTGTCTTCAAAAATATTTAATTTAATTTCAACTTAAGTCACAGTTTACTTTGTAACTTACTTATATATTTGGTAACTTGTTCTAATTTTGAGTCCACCTTTGATGAAGTTGATCATATTTTCATCCTGAAAATACAATTAAATAATTAGAGCAGTTAGGGGGAAAAGTTAAACAGTATGTATTTGCATAATGAGAAAAAAGTGTGTGTGTGTGTGTGTGTGTGTGTGTGTGTGTGTGTGTGTTTTGCTGGGAATGGAACCTAGAGCATGCTGGGTAAACAAACATCCTACCATAAGCAGCATCCCTAGTCCCAAACGTATGTTGAGTGCCTAATTTTGAAATTGGCACGTGATTCTTGCTTTACATTTGAAATGTGTCATTTTGTAATTTTCTTAACAAGTTTGAAGGTAGTGAAATACATTTTTCAAAAGGTATTTGAAAATACATTTTCAAAAAGCTTATATTACCTTGTATTTCTAAGGAAGTAATCCTCACAAATTTGGGGGCAAATGTAGTTCAAAGCTACTTCAATAAACATCAGCATCTACTGAGCAACACTTTTCCAGGGTTGGTGGTACCCAGATCACTTGGCTACACAAATCTGCTTAAAGGCCATACTTTCCCATCCACCATACGCAGTAAATGGGATAATGGTTCTTTCAGTGATCCTTGGACAAGCAGTCTACTTAACATTGTAAATTTTATTCCTGTAAATTTGCAGACCAAAAACCACTGATCTAAATTCTGAAGTGGTTGTCACTAATATGCAATTTGGGGGTAGGGGACCGTTTTACTCCTCTTTGCCTGAGGGTTATCAATCATGAAATTGAGGCAGTTGGCCTAGATGAATGGCACTTTCAGGACCAGCATTCTGAAAGAGTCTCCTAATAAATTATACCAAATAACCCAGTGAAGGATAGTATGCTCACGGTGCTGACAGAGACATGCCTACGCTCCACATTTCTAAGGAGAATTGCTAATCTACAGATCTCAGAAAGGTGTCACTTGAGATACTTCTAAAGTGAAAGAGAAACTGGTTTTGGTTTACTATTCTCATTAGCTATTCAAATGTTTAACATTCCTATTATTATACAAGTTAGTAAATACAAAATTCACTATGCAACTTAAATGTTTATATTCTTATTTTAAGAACTCTTTTATTTACACAAGTTCAAATACAAGACAGAAAGAAATTCCCTGGGTTAGATTAAAATCTGATTCAAATAAGGGTATTGCACCCCATGATTCAGCAAACATGAAACAATGCTTATTTAGTGCTGAGCACCTGCATGCAAAGGCAACATGATGTGCTAAGTGAGTAGGCATGCAGTGATGGAGACAAGCACAGACGTCAGGAGAACATCAAGTGGGGCATGACGTCAGCCAGCAAACCCTCCTGGAAGCCGCTGGTGCTTTTAGCACCAAGAAAGAACAGGGAGACCAGGCAAAGGAAGGAAACGCAGTCCTAGTTTGCATGCAAAGGAAACCTCATTAGACACGTCAGGAAGCAGTCAAGGCCACACTAGCATCTGCATGTATGGAGATGAGACCCAACACACTGGTGTCTGCATGTATGGAGATGAGAGCTAACACGCTGGTGTCTGCATGTACACAGATGAGAGCTAACACGCAGACATCTGCATGTATGGAGATGAGAGCTAACACGCAGGCATCTGCATGTATGGAGATGAGACCTAACACGCTGGTGTCTGCATGTATGGAGATGAGAGCTAACACACTGGTGTCTGCATGTATGGAGATGAGAGCTAACACGCTGGTGTCTGCATGTACACAGATGAGAGCTAACACGCAGACATCTGCATGTATGGAGATGAGAGCTAACACGCAGGCATCTGCATGTATGGAGATGAGAGCTAACACGCTGGTGTCTGCATGTATGGAGATGAGAGCTAACACGCTGACATCTGCATGTATGGAGATGAGAGCTAACACGCAGGCATCTGCATGTATGGAGATGAGACCTAACACACTGGTGTCTGCATGTATGGAGATGAGAGCTAACACGCTGACATCTGCATGTATAGAGATGAGAGCTAACACACAGGCATCTGCATGTATGGAGATGAGAGCTAACACGCTGGCGTCTGCATGTATGGAGATGAGAGCTAACACGCAGGCATCTGCATGTATGGAGATGAGACCTAACACACTGGTGTCTGCATGTACACAGATGAGAGCTAACACGCAGGCATCTGCATGTACACAGATAAGAGCTAACATGCAGGCATCTGCATGTATGGAGATGAGACCTAACACACTGGTGTCTGCATGTATGGAGATGAGAGCTACACACTGGTATCTGCATGTACACAGATGAGAGCTAACACGCTGGCGTCTGCATGTATGGAGATGGGAGCTAACACGCAGGCATCTGCACGTATGGAGATGAGAGCTAACACGCTGGCGTCTGCATGTACACAGATGAGACTTAACACGCTGGCGTCTGCACGTATGGAGATGAGAGCTAACACGCTGGCGTCTGCATGTACACAGATGAGAGCTAACACGCAGGCATCTGCATGTATGGAGATGAGAGCTAACACGCAGGCATCTGCATGTATGGAGATGAGAGCTAACACGCTGGCATCTGCATGTATGGAGCTAACTGAGCAGCTACTGCAGAGAAGGAAGGAACCAAGGAGGAGGGAAACTACCCTGACCCCTGTGATAGGGTCAGGACACCTGAGGACCCATGAGAGGAGAAGCAGGGGATTTCAGGGGAGGCACCAGTGCAGCCTAGCAACCCCTTCCCAATTTGTGATATTCTGACACAGAACACTGACAGTCTATGAAAGCCATGAGATGAAGAAGCAGAAAATAACAAGGTGAGAGTCTCAGTTCTGATAGAGTTCGCAATCAGAGAATGCAGGGTGAACTAAAAGTAAAAAGAAACTGGGGACAGTCACTCAAGTGCTGTATAATATAATCAATTCGGCAAAAGAATGAGCACCTCTGCAGGAGCACGGAGGAAGGGGTGGGGCTGACGAGCACCTCTGCAGGAGCACGGAGGAAGGGGTGGAGCTGATGAGCACCTCTGCAGGGGCACAGAGGAAGGGGTGGGGCTGACGAGCACCTCTGCAGGGGCAATGGTGGTGGGAGCACGGAGGAAGGGGTGGAGCTGATGAGCACCTCTGCAGGAACGTGGAGGAAGGGGTGGAGCTGATGAGCACCTCTGCAGGAGCACGGAGGAAGGGGTGGAGCTGACGAGCACCTCTGCAGGAGCACAGAGGAAGGGGTGGAGCTGCAGATCCTTAACCAGCCAAAGCATGGATACAGAAGTGACCACAGGCAGACATGAGGAAGACAGAAAGGTCATGGACATCTCCAAGATATTTGACTTCAGGTGCTCAGGTACAAAACCAACTTGTAAACCTAATATTTGATTTGGGAAACACATCAGGAAGAATCCTGGGGCCTCTGTGACTCACATCATGATGTCAATGAGGGGTGAGATGGTGGTTGTCAACCCATCTGGGTTACGCACAGGGCTTCAGAGAACAGGATCAAAGGGCTACACTGATTCAGTTTTACTGAACAGAATCTAAGCTAACATGTCAACTTGCAGGGGGAAGAAAATATCACCACCACCCTCAAGGGAAAAAAAAGAGAAATAATTTTCAAAATAATTTACAAGTTTGAGATTGTTTTCTGCTTCCTTATCATATCTACTCCTGTCCCTCATGACAGTCATCACTGGGCCACAATGTAGAATTCACATTTCTAGAAGCATTGGATCACACACAAACATAGGTGACAGATGAAATCAAAGTCCTTCTAAGAAAAGGATTCCTTGACTTTTGAAAACTGTTCTGGTCAGGCGTTGTAGCCAGAACTTGGGAGGCAAAGGCAGGTGGATCTCCAGGAGTTCAAGGACAGCCTGGTCTTATAGAGAGTTCCAGGCCAGGCACGGCTACATAGTGAGACCTGATCTTGAGACAAAAGCAAGGAAGGAGGGTGAGGATAGACAGGATGGGGTGGGTAAAGGTGTGAGGGCCAGGAAGAGTGGCTACCGATGCACGAGTTGACGGAGCTTCACAGAAGCAGGTGACCCAATGAGTGATGTGCAGCGATCCCAGCACTCAGGAGGCAGAGGCAGGCAGAGCTCTGTGTGTTCGAGGCCAGCCTGGTCTACATAGAGAGCTCCAGGACAGCCAGGGCTACACAGAGAAACCCTGTTTGAGAGCAGGGGAGGTACTTCTCAGCCAGGGCAACTCTTACCACGCATGTGCAAACTAGAGTCCTCTGTTTTCACACTAAGAAGCTTCCTAGAAGTCATCTGAAACAGCCACTAAGTACATCTGAGTGGGAATACTGCTCTCTGGAGCCTTCTTTCAGGCAAACTTATCAGGATAACAAATATCCTTCATTACCACCCTCAGTCTCAGCGCTAACACACGGTGAGCAACATTTACTATTTTCTGTACAATGTTGGCAGGCTTCCCACCCAACACCAATATTCAGCCAAATGTTCATTACCTGCACAAACGTGAGTGCTGCTTTCTGCAGAAGACACTCGGCGTAACAGATTTCTGCATGCATTTCCTCTATTAAAAACAAATACAATTATATTAAGACACAGTATTGCTCTAGATATTCTGAAAAGGCTGGAAGATAAATGAGCCCAAGAGAGATACAAAGGCCTAGATTGCTTCCGTGCTTCCAGAGAAACAGGATGAATTGTTCTTAGTCCTGGCACAGGATTTTCCTGGAACATGTGAACTGTTCAGGGAAGTCATCTTCAACTCCATGCAACACTGACAGCAGAGTGAGGCTTGGACAGAAGAGGAAAGAGACTGTTTGAAACAGGGCCTCACTTTGGAGTCCAAGCAGGTCTGGAACTCACTAAGTAAGTAGTCCAGACTGTCCTATATTCATAGCAATCTTCCTGCCTCAACAACTTGTTTGGTACTGTGATTATAAGCATGAATCACCATGCCTGATTGAGGAAAACAAAATTCAAAAGCCCTTTTGAAAGAAAAAAACTACCTAAAAATAATAGTAGCATAAACATTTAGCAGTTTGTATAGACTGAAAGGTTCATTAAACTTATGAATTCTAGCTTCTACACTATGATCATCACGGGCATCATGACGATGATCAGATACACAGTCAACCTGTGAACAGTCACACTCTGTGGGGTTGTAAAAACCTACTGTCCTCTGTGCACAAGTCAGGACTCCTTGGAGACAGCAGCAAAGCAGCTGTGCTTTCCAATTTATGGCCCTTTCATACCTGAGCACAAGCACAGGGTGCTCACACAAAGGTGCTGTCAAAGCCATGCCCAGCCCAGGGATGTGCACACCACCCCAGACGTGCCCTCACTTCCTAGACACCCATGACACTTGCAGAGATCAGGGAAAGAAATCTTTATGTTTCTACATAAACAAAATCATCAGATTCCTTTCTCCACGGGAGGCAAATTGGTATGTTATTTAAGTAAATGAGCTTGGAGGAAAGACTCTACCACGTGCTAGTTAGTTAGTACAGAGCTCCGCACAGGCTGCCCTTCCTCTCTGCTGGTCCACTAATAACTCTGCTTTGCTACTGAGGGTTAAGTGAGTATTGTCTCTAGCGCTCACCAGACACGGCAAGCCCTGATGAATGCTGGCAACTGTCGCCATTGTTGCTCCTGGCCCACGTCTGTGCTGCCTGGTAAAGGTTCAGAAGGCAGAGGGCCTTTTCAATTCACGTGACGGGACAACTCGGGGCAATCTGTGTCACTGGAAACAGCACTGACCAAACTAGATACAAATGTAGGTTTTCCTTCCTTTACATACACATGACCCGTGGGCTCTCTCATATAGACTCAACGTAAAATGTTCAATTTATGAGGAAGTGATATGCAGCTAAGCTCCCCAGCAACAGACAGACAGGGTAGAAGCCACAGAAGATGACACTCAGACATCACGCTGTCTGCACACGTCTAGCACGGTCACCAGTCGAGACGGCAGTCTCCACGACACCTTCCCTCAGAGCGTGCCTCAGTTTTCTCAGTACCTTCAGGGGAACTCAAGCCGGCAGCTTATGATCAGTCACCCGACTAGCCTCCTCCTGGGTAACTGTAACCAAGTGACAACTGTCTGGGGTTACTGATGCCAAAGGGCACCTTGGGAAGAGATAGTGGCCAGAGGCAGGTGAGGAAGGGGAGAAGTCAGCACTGTGGAGGACCAGATAAAAGGCAAGAAAGCACAGGCGCCGCTCCTGGGAGGGCGACGGGACTGCTTTGGTGGGAGCTTGAGGTACATGAGGGAGGAGAGGGCAGCAGGCTGGAGAGGTCAAGCAAGCTGACGCAGGCAGTGCCCAGTGTCACAGCTGGCCTGACTCGGCAGGCGAAACAGCAGGTCCTCACCGAGACCAAAGACAGACAGACGTGAGAGTAAGCTAAAGGATCCATCCCAACACAGGGAGGGCACGAACTCTCTAAGTAGTCTTCCTATCAAATCTCTTTGCACATCCTAAGCATTACATTTCACTACCTCCCTGAAGTCTATCTGAAGCCATTCCACACCAGCCACAGAGGAGAGGAGCAGGTGTGTGTGTTCTACAGCAAGTTCATGAACAACTCCGTCTAGTACACCCATTCCTGAACACAAGGAGAAACCTGAGAATGTAAACCAAAACCACCAACAGGACAACAAATCCTGCACTGAAGCTACAGTGTCCTGCCATGCCCACTGTCTGGTTAGCGTCAACCTGATGTGAGCTAGACTTATCCAGAAAGAGGAACCTCAAACTGAGAAAATACCCCTTCAGAGTGGCCTGTAGGCAAGTCTGCAGAGCATTTTCTTGACTGATGACTGATGTGGGAGGGCCCCGCAGGTGGTCCTGGGGGGGTAAGAAAGCAGGCTGAGCAAGCCATGGGGAACAAGCCCGTACCCATGTTCCAGAGAGCAAGCCAGAAGCCAGTGCCCTCCATGGTCTCTGTTTCAGTTCCTGTCTCCAGGTTCCCACCTTGGCTTCCCTTGAAAATGAACTGTGACCTATGAGCCAAATAAGCCCCGTCCTCCCCAAGCTGCTTTAGGCCATGGTGCCCTATCACAGCAACAGAAAGCAAACTAAACACCCCTCAACATAAAGTCTGTTTGGACTGCAGGAACAGACAAAGGCCCCAGGAATCACATGCAGCTTAAACTACAGAGCTTTATTCCTTCACCATGACTGGCTTACACTGTATAACTTCTTCACCAAAATGCCTCTTAACTGTAAATTCCTTAGTCCATGAAAGAAATTCACAGTACACTCAAAAGCTAGCTAAGCACAGCCTTTCTGTAGCAGTCTAGACATGTTCAGAATAAGCTACAGACATGGGCCTGTTAATTTTTCAATAATTAATACCAAGTCCAGATTTCCTTAAATGCAAGGAGGAAAAATCAGAACATAATCTTCAGTTTTCTAGATGTGACAATTCAGTGTTTCCATCATCCATGTAAGATGTTTTCTACTCCCCTACAGGAGAACATGGGGACAGTGGGCAGAGTTGTGGCTAGGGGACGCAGACTAGTTTCAATGCTGCTTCCAGAGTTGGTCACCTTGGCCACTTACTCTCTGTGAACGTCAGCTAAACACATTAGGTCGGCTAATGTTCAGGAAAGCAGCAAGAGTGCATCTGCAGACAGAGAACACTTTAAAAATAGAGCAGTATGGCATTTTAAAATTATTTACACTCACACCAAAAATACCAAGTCATTCCTCCCAAAACTAAGGTTTAAAACTCTCCGATATCACCTTCATACCACACAGAAAAAGGGGGAAAGAGGAGTGAGTGCCCCAGGGGAGAAGCCATGTGGACGGTGCTAGGAGGCAGAATACAGAGACCAGAGTCACACCGGGCCAGTTTCATCTCCATGATCAGCTCTGGAAGACTTTAGGCCTACTAATACCAGCTTTTTTCTTATAGCTGCTTCCAGGTCAGTTTCTAATGAAAAAGAAGACAGTTTCGACTGCCTGCAGTAACCAACAAAATACCATCTGTTTCTGTCATGTTCGAGTCAACACCGCCCTCCTTCCCAGCAAGTCCTAAAGACGTGATGTGTCACAATCCTCAACTGTAACCAACACTCAAAACTCACATCATTCAAATGTGCACAACTTCTCCAACGTCCCACACAAGCTGATAACACGCCTACAAAGCAAACAAAGCCCCGTGACAAATCGCACTCGAGGTGTGCGGCATACACTTGACGATTCTGACAGCCATGCCTATTGCTGTGTCTGCTTCATCCAGCTATGGCTGCTTCCAGGGTTTTGTGCTAACTCCCTCTTCCACGGGACAAGTTTGAAAAGGACGATATGGACACAGATTCCCCTGAGACAGCACTGCTCCTACAGGATTACCTGGATGCTCCTTGGTGGTGGGCCACCCTTCTTTACAGGGCTGGTCACACCACTTCTCTCCTCATTTTACTGGGAATAGGAAACAACCGACGATGGTCCTCCCATCTACCTGATCGAGTGCTACAGACATTCCTGGACTCCAACATCTCCATCTGCTATGTAGACGAGCATTATCATTTTTCAAGTTACAAAAACTACCCAGATACAGCGGTGCACGCCTTTAATCTCAGCACTTGGAGGCAGAGACTGGTAGATCTCTGTGAGTTCAAGGTCAGCCTGATCTACAGAGCGAGTTCATGCCAGTGGGAACTACATAGGAAGACCTTGTTTCAAAAACAAAAAAAAAAGTACTTTCACCTTGGAAAAATATTAATAGTCTGTATAAAATAAAACTCTGCAAGGTGGTTAAATATACAGGATTTTGGGGAGGAAAAAAAAAACCCAGTATCTATAAATAGTATAAAATTTCAAGCCCTGAGTTGCAGTAATTCTACTTTTAGGAAACTGACTCATGAAATACTTGAAAGATATAAAAAGACATGTACAAAGGATTTTAGGGCAGCAATATTTGCTAAAAATGGAAAAATTAAAGCTGTCCTTCAGTGAGAAAAAAAAACAAACAGCATACTGTGGTACCATCCTGTTCATGACTGTACAGCTCTGAACAGATAAAATGCATTAACACACCCTGATGTGGGTCCAGATCACATCAGAGCACACGTGGTCCACTGCTTAAAAAAAAATAACAGCAAATGTGTGCACAGCTGAGGGCGTCGGATGTGAGCGGCGCGGGGAAGAGAAAAGGAGGGTCCCTCATTTCCGGCTTCAGTGATGAAGGACAGGGAAAGGACAGGGGAGCGAGCTTTCAACACCCTTACCTTCACTCAGCTGTTCCAACGACCCCCGAGACAGGAGACTTGAGAAAGACTCCACCACTGTGCATTTCTTCCTGTATCTGCAGTAAAGAAAGGCAAGGGGGGGGGGGGGAGACCAGCATCAGGCTGGGTCAGCGTCACTCACTGTCAGTTACGCTGGACCGCCCAGGCCCGGTCTGCAAGGCCAAGCCCTCCTCCCCCAGGCCACACACACAGTGCCCGCCCGGTCCTGCACCGTCAGCCGTGAGCACTCACCCCACCCAGCATGGTGCAGAGGAGCCCACACACCCGAGGACAAACCTTGCATAAACCTCCCCGCATTTTCCTGGCTAAAAGCAGAATATCTGTGGTAAGCATCTCCACGGGTGAACAATGGGCTTAAAGTGCACGATTAGGAAAATGCTCTTCATTTGAGGGTTTACAACATAATTACATGGAGATTCATCTTACCCACATTAAAATTCACCAGTACAAATAACAGCTTTCACTAAGGCCTTTTACACGAAGATTAGAGCTTAAAACTGACACTCTCTCTCATTTTGACCAACTAAGAGTATCTAAATGCATCCTTAGGCAAATAAAAATTCCCTTCTAAATGTGTGGTTTCTCCCAGATAGAGCAAGCACAGTGCCCTCTTGACCTGACATGGTACTCGGTTCTTAACTCATTTACCTCAAAAGACCTAGAAAGATGCTCTCTGCTCACCCTTCTGAAGCCTCCCTCAGACCATGTATCCAGCAGTGGGTACAGGTGCTAAAGTGGGAGCCATATTATACATCCCCACAGGACTTCTTGAATTCCACTGCATGGAACTGAATTGGCCAAGAAACTCGAAGCGGAAGTCCTGTTGCATAATTCTGGCCAGCCTCAAACACAGAGACCTTAGTTCAGCAAACTGCATCCACCTGGCACTGTGGCAGGAAGGTTTGGGGTCTCAACTCAAATAATAACTACTCAGTCATACTTCTGGCAGGTTTGCAAGGCGTCCTTCATGGCAGAAATGCCATTCTGGATGTCCTGTTGCTCAAAGGTCATGATAGCCTGCAACACCACAATGGTACTGTATCCCAAGGCATGGTACATGCTCTCCTTGGCCCTGGAGAGAACACAGACAGTTAGTACATCTCAACACAACGAAAGGAAAAGAGACAGAAGTCCGGGCTTTTCCTGACACCAGCAATACCAAACCCTCACCATGCACGCTGACTTCTGCTCCATTGTTACTGAAATGATACAAGCTCTGAAAGGCCTGCTTTAAAACTCAAGTACGATTTAAACCCACACGACAGAATAAAGTGCTGCCGACAACATGCCTTTCCCTGATTCAGCACAAGGGGGCAGCCTGTAGATTCGGTCCTAGAAAAAGCTTGAAAGCAAACCCATGTTTCCAGTTGGATAGCGGCAACATACCATCCTAAAATCTGAAATGAGTGAGGCTTGGTGGCACACAACTTTGATTCTAGCATCCTGAGAGGTGGAGTTCAGAAATTCAAGGTCCTTCTGAGTTTGAGGCCAGCCTGAGCTACACAAACCTCTCACAAAAAAGAAAAACACCAAAACGGAAATCTGAAATTTTTGCATGATACAGGGAAAAAAGACACCTTTAAAACTGCTATCTCCACATGGACCCCACCCTTGCTCACTGCTGCAAGGGGTGAACTAGCCAGGGCAGTGCTGGAGAGCTCACCCTGGTGGTGAGGACAAGGGAGAGCTGGTGAGCTGACCAACCCTGCAACTACCCAGGCCAAGAACCAGGGTTATGTGTTGGCCCACCCCAACATCCACCCCATCTTGGATCTGCTGGAGCCCAGGTGGGGGCAGGGGGCAGGGTGGGTCCTTCAGACACAGGGCAGCAACGGGATGTCCAGAAAGAGTCCCATTGGAGGCCCAGTGTCCATAGTGTAGCAGAGACCGGCTGCCTCGAATCAAACCAAAGACTCTTTGTGATGAATGCCTGCCTGTAAAGACGTATGGATAAAAGAGTTCACTGCGTGACTCACTGTGTCACACAGCAGCTTCCATGACGAGATTTTGCCTTCCTCCCCTTTTTTTTCTTTTTTATCTTAAATTTTATTTTGTTTTATTTTGTGGAGGGGGTTGCAGGGGTAGAGGGTGGATGTGAGGGAACGGGAGATGGGCGGGATCAGGATGCATGATGCAAAAGACACAAAAAAATAAGAAAGTTTTAAAAAAAAAAAAAAAAAGGCCTATTATGTCCTCTCCAGCCAAAGCCAAGAGGAAGCAAGAGTTTTGTAATCAATTAGGTCATGACAAAGTCTAATACCTGGAACTCCTGATGAAATCCTGAGAGCTGAGGCTATCAAGCTTGGGACGACAGCCTGAGGCTGCTAGTTCCCCTCAAAGCCTCTTATGCTGATTATTTATGTCTGAAATATCAATGTGGGGTTGTGAGGATGACTCAACATCCCTAGGCTCTATGAAGCACATGCAACATTATTCCTTTCACCTTGGACAGAGCTTAAAGAGCCTTTGTCCTGAACGAGGGCGCTGCCCACTCACCCCAGAGTTATCAATGGCAGTTCAAACCTCCCATTCAAGTGGGGTAAAGGAGGAATTTTAACAGTGATAAACAGCATAAAGATAAGAGACTGGGAAACTACTAAATTTATCTTCATCCTATTCTATAAGCAGATGGTAGAGAGGAAAAGGAGATCTGCTTGAAAAAAAGAATAAAGGAGACAGGTAAAGACGCTGAGTCAGAAGGCAAGCGAGCTAGCAAGCGGGAAAGCCCAGCAGACCGGCGGCGAAGGGAAGCCGTGGTCCAGAAGATGGCAGACAAAGTCTGAGGGACACCGGTGACCACCTGACGTGAGGGATCCGATTCCCCAACTTCAGCATCAAGTCTCCCTCTAGCAAATTACAAAAGATCTCAGCTTCTCTGAAGCTGAGTCTGAAGACAGGATGGGTTCTGCAAAGTCCATCCCATGCAGAGCTGAGGCCGGTGAGCAGGTGGGGTAGCGCAATGCCAAGCCTGCAAAACTCAGTGCTGGTAACTTCCATGACAGAAGCAGGGGGTCTCAATCACATTCCTAATATCTTAAGTTTGATTTTAGCACTGGGATTCGGTTTCTCTAGTTACTCCCCTGCCCATTTCTAAGGAAACGCTGGCCAGCGATAGAGGGAGCGCTCATGTGGAGACTTCACTTAAGAGGACAGACTCGGGCCTCCAAAATCAGGCACAACACCTGAGCAAGTGTGGAGACCAATAATAAGCATCAGAAATTTCCTATTGGCTACATCTGAAAAGACATCTCTCTAAAGCTGATTGATGGGGAGGGGGTCTCAACCCAATTAGATTATAAATACTGAGGCAGATACAGATCCATTAACACAGAAACATGACATCAGAAAAACACATGAAAAATATCTAACGAGAAACAGAGCTACTTACCATGGACGAAGCAACTCTAAGGCATCTTTAAATTTGTTGCTTAGAAATAAGTTCAATGCCTCCGCACACTCTTCCAGACCACTCTTGAGATCCACCTTGGCTGATGAACTGAAGAAAAGACAAAAAGACATAGTTTTTGTGACTTTTACTATTAGCACCTTGTCCCAAGGCGTAGGGGAGGGGACTATGGCGGCCGGCTGCAATTCCCCCTTGGCCACTTCCCAAAGCTGGGGCAAAGGAGTTTCCCGGCCCTCCGCAAGGCCGATGCTCTGAGTCTGTACGAAACAGCTGGGCAGGAGAGAAGGCACCCACACGCACTGCACACACAGGTGCGTGGCAGGATGGACAGTGGGTACCCAAAGTGCCCACCTTAAGACTTAAAAACACATAAACCTACGCAGAGGGGAGGGGGGTGGAGCCACAGAGACAACAGTGATTTCATTAATTTTGGGTTTGCGCTTTGAAACAGAGTTTGACACTAGAGCCCAGGCTGTCCTGGACCTCTCAGCGATTGCCCTGCCCCATCCTCCCAAGTGCTGTAATTAGAGGCATGAAACGCTGCAGCCCATTTCCAGGCAAAGGCCTCTGGCTGCAGGCAGTGTCCACTCTGGTGTTCCAGCCTCTGGCTCAGCTTCCTAAGTGGTGAGGAGGTGAGGAGGATGCGCACAGCACTGCACTCTCCCTGGAACCATTTCCCTCATCAGCCAGGGGCATTCAAAGATTCCGCCCTGGTCTTCTAGAGGGAAACAGAAAGAGAGAGAAACGGCACCCCGAAGTACAGTGCTTTGACGCGCTGACTCTCAAAGCAGGAGCTTCAAAACCATGTCTCTCTGACCTCCCATTTCCTTCTGACTTCCTTTCTTTCAATCTCTTTTGTAACTGTAGCCCTGACCTTCAACTCACAGTCACCCAGACCAGCCTAGAACTGATGGTAACCCACCTGCCTTGGCGTCCTAAGCACTAGGACTTTTAGGCATGTGCTACCACATTCTGGGGCATCATTTTCCAAGTCCCAATGCCAACTCTGTCTATAACATAGCTGGGCCTCAACTTTCTTATCTGTAAAATGGGAACATGGCCATCTATTTCCTGGGCTGTTGTGAAGCAGAGATCAACCGACAAACACCGCCCACAGTAGGCACTAATTAGATGAGGGCTTGGGGGGAAAGGTCACACACGATGGCCTGACTCTATGAGCACCTGAATCTGCACCTGTGATGCAGAGATGCTCCCTAACTGTTCTACAGTGAGGTGACTCATGGGAATATCTGGGTTCGGGGGAGGAAGAATTCCATGCTGCATATGCAGCAGGCAAGACAGAAAATGAGAGCCATGACAGAAACTAGGCCAATGTCAGAAACATAGTATCATGGGGGGTGGAATCTATTCTAAGAACAAAGGGAAGTGCATAGTCTCAGAAGTCCTGTCCCCTAGCGGGTCAGGTAGAACACACCTTTAGTCCCAGCACTCGGAAGGCAGAGGCAGGCAGACCTCGGTAAGTTCGCTAGTGAGAAGCCAGCCTGATCTACACATCAAGCTCCGGGCCATCCGGGGCTAATCTTCTTTCCTTTCCTGCTGCTGAGTGCTGCTCCGAGCTTCTCTCTCACCTGCTCTGCGCCCCTCCCATCCTCAGTTCTAAGATGGCAGCTCATTATCTACTACTAGGAAATGAGATGTGACCAGGATGCTCTCCTTGACAACAAAGAGCCACCTCCACATCTCAGCTGCCATCTGGAGGATCCACTCCACCTGTCCCAGGCCAGGGCAAACAAACAAGTCACACCCCTTCAAAGTTGTTTTGTATGAGGTCTGCCTGGAACCGAACATGGCTACTCCCCGAAGAAGGCCAGTACTGCCTACCAAGGGCTCTGGTTTCCTCCTGGAGACACGCATCCCTCTCTGCTCCCAAGGCCACGCCACGAATGGAGATTAACCCTTCAGAGCTCTAAAGCTCTCCCCAAGAATACCTTCCTGATGCCAGAGGTTTTGACTTCATGGTTTCAGTCCTAAGCAGGCATTAGACACACCTTTGAGAGCTTGTTAGTGCCTACTGCTGGACCCCACCCTCAAAAGCTTCTGACCCAGGAGGCCTGGCATCGGCCCAAGTGAAAGCCCAATTCTGCTTTAATTCACCCTCTATACCACTCTCGGACTTCTCTCCCTAAAACAGATATTCCTGACACCGCCTTCTCAGATTAAGAACAAAAATGGCTGCCCATGGCTGCCACATAAGTTCAACAGGCCCAGGAAACATATTCCCAACCAAACCTATCCAATCAGACCAGAACAATGAGCAAGACTCTTAAAAACAACCAGGCATCTTGAAAGGTTCATCAGCATGGGGTTCCCCTCGAGCCTGGCATGACAGAATGAAAAGAATCTTGAACTAGAAGTGAAAGTAAAAGTCAGTGTTTCCATTCCCCAGAGTCGTTCCCCACCCCAGCCCCAGCCCATCTCTGTGGCTTTCACAACCCACAACCTGTTTGAAAGAAACAGAGGCAATGGTTGCTATGGCATGCTTTGTGTGTGTTCCTGCTCTGTTGAAGTCAACAGCTGTGTATAATCTTGCAAAGCTCTGGATGCTCCACTCACACACTCACATTCTAGACCGGCTGGAGCCCTGCCTGTTCCTGCCATGTATCCTTGGCAAAGTGAAGACTCCGTCCTAGTTCTAATTTACATGATATGCCAATATAAGGCAGAATGGTTATTTTAGTCTTACATTTTTAAAAACATACAAAATAATGTCTAACAAATATCTGGGATGACGCTAATAGTATCCCTTACATCACAATTCCATTTCTCCCTTTAACAATCACTCAATATGCTTGATTGTAAATGCTGTATGCCTTGTAGTGAATGAGGATCCTGGCTTTGGAGTCAGAGCCTTTGGCTCCATTCCTGACCTTACCCCAATCCTACATAGGACCATGACAAGTCACTTTTCGTCCCTGATTCTCAGTGTCCTAATTCATAAGATGTATCCAGCAAAAGCGCCCACATTATAAGCTGCACTATTAATACATGTGATGTGCTTAGTGTCTGGACAGAAGTCCTTGGATAGTGGCAGCTATTAGTACCATTATTCTGTTAAGAACTGCTTTCAATAATTCAGAGTCATCTGTTCACATACCCACTCAACTGGATAATAGCAAACAACTTAGCACTGACTAGAGCGGGGACAAATCAAATGGAAACATGGAAGAGAAGACGAACCACTTAAAGAGTATGGTCCAGCAATACCCAGTATACCCACACTATTGTGCTATCTCCAGAACTTTATATACCCTGAAACACTGAAATTGTGTTCTTGACAAGCAGTGGCTCTCTAGCCTGCCTTTATTACCAGACAATCCAAACAAAGCCCCCTCTTCTCACACTGGCCTCTACTCAAAAGTTCACCACAACCAATGACTTAACCATTTGGGAACCTCACCCTACTATACAGTCTCTGGAATTCTGCCTCCTCAGTGGCCATAATTTCCTTCATGATGCTGAGACTCTCCCAAAGCAGCCTTCATTAGTAACTGACACTAGTCTGCTTTGTACCCACATGGGCTGAAGTGGTACCCATGCTAGCAAGTGAGGAGTAAATAGATCTGTAAGAGGTTTCTCTCCATCCCTTTAGCCTGAGGCCCCAGACTCCTGCTTTCATGAATTCCTCAAATACATCACAACGACTGTGATACACTTCACCCTTAGGATCTGAAAATGAACAACTTTTCCAGCAGCCCACTTGCATGGAAAGCTATCTGTGTGAAGACCTAAGAGCATGTCTCCTCTCTAACTACGGGTACAGTAAGAGGATGAGGTGACAGGAAAAGTCTGGGCCAACAAGGAGTCTTCCCCTCATTTTTCCAAAATGCTTAACACAACTACTTCAGCAACTAGTCTATTAAGAAACTGGAAGTAAAAGCACAAACCGTACAGTAATTTCATCACTGGTGCCCTTTAAAGATACCAGTAATAAATACAAACTCAGAATTTCAGAGCCACAAAGTATCTTAGCTGGCAGCCATGTACTTCTCTAGGCATCAAATCCCTCTATGGGAAGATTTCTCTCCTATTTCTAGGTTGAGGGAGAATCAAAAGAAACCAGCACCATTGAAATGATTTGACACTAAACAAACAAGAGGGCCAATCACCAGGGCAGAGGGAATCACAAAAGGGCAGAGCACCGGGGTGTTTGCCTTCCAACTACAGCTGCAGCACCCCTATCAATTCACAGGACATCTAGTGCTTCCTGTTTGTGAACTGGTGACATGTTTGGAGGAGCAGGCAGGTGTCTGTGAGGAGGGTCAGCTGAGGAGCAGCAACACAGGCAGTAAGCTGGTTATTTCCTGTGCCACCAAATACCAGCCACGCCCACGGACTTCTGAAAGGCTGGAGGCTTCACTGACCTCAGTAGAGTATCTTCTGAGGAAGAGGATGGGGACATTCAGTTTTGCTAAGGCTCCCAAATCTGCAAGTGTTAATACCATAATAAAATCATCTCTACACCATTTCTCACATTTGATCTGCACATGTTCCTGGGTGTCTATCTAACTTTTCCTCTTCTCAACTCTGACACATGCACAAATCTCACTCATTTTTACTTAAGCAAACTAAACAAGGAAATAACTCTCCCTCAGGCTTGCTCTGTGTCCTACCATGGTTTCTCTGCTAGCCTGCATCTGGAATGTCCCCAAAGACCCGCGTGTTAAAGTGTTGGTGTACAAAGGTGTTATCTGGGGATGGTAAAGTCTCTAAAAGGTGGGGCCCAAGTGGAAGATCTTTAGGTGATGGAGAGATGCCCTTAAAGGGGACTGTGGTGCCCTGACTTCCTCCTCCAGTCTCCATCCCTGGCCATGGTGCAATTGCTCTGTCATGTACATGATGTGCAGCTCATCATAGGGTCAAAAGCAGGGGGCTGGCCCATCACGGACAGGACTTGAGGTTGGGAGACACAGAAGCCTTTCTAAGTTGACTGCCTTTGGTAGTCTTTATAGTAACAAAAGCTGACTAACACACCCTCCCTCCCTGCCTGCTGCAAGAACTTCAAGAGTTGACATCTGTCACCAGAACCTGGCTCCTGCCAACTCCCTCCATTCTCAACAATTAACCACAAAATGCAAAGGACATTCATTTTCCAGTCTGCATCCATGCACGCCTCTTTACATCTACCTTGTAGACTATATTCTGGAATTCACCCACCCTCAAGTCCTTGTCCCTCCCCCACATCTGTGGCTCTCCTAGAACTCATTCTCTCAGCAAAGCTCCTCTGTCCTGGTCACCTCTCCCTCCAAACACTCCCTTTTTTATTATGCTGTCTCCAGAAACAGCATTTGTGGTCGGGGCGTTAGTTAAGATTCCTGGGCCACAGCCTCAGTCCAGCTCTGACCTTATTTACCACTGCATTCAGTTCTTTTCAAACACAGCTTTATAAATGCTGACATGGTAGTTACCTAGGAAACAGAAGAATTAGAGGATAAC
The DNA here is from genome assembly GCF_004664715.2 of Peromyscus leucopus. Classification (NCBI taxonomy): domain Eukaryota; kingdom Metazoa; phylum Chordata; class Mammalia; order Rodentia; family Cricetidae; genus Peromyscus; species Peromyscus leucopus. The sequence goes on from NC_051064.1 coordinate 90,331,139, forward strand.
TATGAGAAGGAAATATTTCTTTCTAGGAAAAAACCCTCATATTTCCATGAGCAGGAGCATTTGGAATTTTTAAAAAGTAATGTGGAAAATAATTTAAGATTATTACAAGTTATTTCCAACTTTATCTCCATTCCTCCAATCCCTTCCAAACAAAGACGATTTACCAAATTCATAAGTATAATGAACACACTTGTAATAGCTAATTCCAAATGTGAAATTTAAAATGAAGACCCGATATATAAACTTAAAAGCTCCACAAACCTGTAAGTAAGAAGAGAAAATACTAAATGAATGAATGAATGAACGAACGAACAAACAAACAATTTTAGCCAGGCCATGGTGGTGCACGCCTTTAATCTCAGCACTCAGGAGGCAGAGGCAAGGCAGATCTCTGTGAGTTTCAGGACAGCCTGGTCTATAAAATAAGTTCCAGGACAGCCAGGGCTACACAGAGAAGCCCTGTTTCAAATATCACGGGTATTAAGACAAAACAAAAATGCCTTGAAACTCATAAAATAACAACAACTTAGGGCTAAGGAAATGCTCAGTGGGTAAAGGACTCAGCAGGGGTTCATATCCCCAGGACCCGTGTAAACCCGGATGTGGTGATGCAGGAAGTGGACACAGGCAATGCCTCAGAGCCTGCGGCCGGTCACCTGCAGTGAGCAGCTGACAAAAGGCATCCTGTGTGACGCGGACAGTGAGGAATGACATGGGAGCTTGTCCTCTGACCTCAGCACACACACCATGGTACGTACACTAGCGTGTGCACGCGCGCGCATACACACACACACACACACACACACACACACACACACACACCACACTTTAAAAAAACCCAACTTACATGTTCAGAAACCTGATAACTTAATTCTAGAATAAATTAGAAAGGACAATGATTGGCAAGTAAATATGATATTGTAAAAATACCTATAAGGAATGGATGATACAATGCTGGGAGATGGCTCAAGTAGTTAAGAGCACTGACTGCTCTTCCAGAGGACCTGGGTTTAATTCCCAGCACCTACATGGCAGCTCACAACTGTCGTAACTCCAAGATGTGACACCCTCACACAGACATACATTCAGGCAAAACACCAATGCATATAAAATAAAAATAAAAAATTATCTTAAAAAAAAAGAAGAAAACATAATGATATATGTTTAAAAAAACAGACTACAGAACATTGTGACATGACCCAATTTAAACAATTTAGTAAATTTAAGAAGAGTACAAATACTGATATTATATCCCATTCTCTTTGTGCTTTCTGTGGCTCCTGAGTTTTTACAGCAGATACATTTCTTAAAATGTATTTTTAAGCCAAGGTCATGAGAAAATAAAAGGAAGAAAAATAATAGTAATACAACACAAGTTTTAAAGATCTATTATGGGTCAGGTGTGGAAGCCCACTCCTGTAATCCCAGAATGTCATTCAGAAAGATCAGGAAATTCAAGGTCTTCTTCAGCCTAATAGCCAATTCTAGGCCTGCCCAGCTACAAACAAACAAAGCAAACCGTTGTGGGATATTTTGATCACGCTGTGACGCTACCGAGACTGCCAATAAAGTTCACTTTGAATCAGAGGGCAGAGCTAGCTAACTAGATGATCAAAATTAACCATAGAGATTTTGGAGGACCGAGGACATACAGAGATACAGGAAGAGTAGGTTGGGGCTTAGAAAGAGTCTCAGCCTTTTCGGATCGAGGAAGGGGAGAGAGAAGGTCACTGGTCCCTATTCTGCCACTTCTCTGATCATTTGGGTTCTTACTCCGATATCTGACTCCCAAGTTTTTATCAATAAAGATAATAATCAGATAAACACTTCAGCAAACCAAACGAAAGTTTTACAGTTTAAAGATAAGCCAGTATCTTTACCAAGCCTGAAGAGCCAAGTTCAATTTCCCGGACCCACACAGTGAAAGATGAGAACTAACTCCTGCAAGTTGTCCTCTACCCTCTACAAATGTGCAGTGGTCCTCACTCTCACACAGCGTGCACACACACAAAGCAATGCTTTTTTTTTGGAAACAAGAAGCTGTGTCCCCAAGTGTAGTTCAGTTTCGCTCTTACTACCCTGCTGAGTCCCCTTGCTGCATCCTCTTCTCTAACTCACGAAACGGACGCTCTGACTGCCTAGGCCCACCCCACCTTACTGGTGTACGGCAGTCCCCTAAGAATCCCTGGCAGTCTCCTGACCTGCCCACAGCAGATGCTCCAAGCTGTCTGGATGCCCGTTTGGTGTCACACGGTACGAAGTGAAAGCCACTTGTTGCCATGTCCGAGGGAGACCTGTGGATTAAAAAGCAGTGAGGGTCTCAGTTCTTTGTTCTGTGAGAAGGGGCTGCACAAGCGTGAGAGCACAGTGCACACCAATACACACCTGTCAATCATTTTCTAGAATGCACCTCTACTTCAACTTAATTCTACTTCATGCTAAACATTCCTGAAATTAAACCACTGGGAGCTGGGCGGTGGTGGCGCACGCCTTTAATCCCAGCACTTGGAAGGCAAGCAGGCAGATCTCTGTGAGTTCGAGACCAGCCTGATCTACAAATCGAGTTCCAGGACAGCCAAGGCTACCAGAGAAACACTGTCTTAAAAAAAGAGAAAAGCCACCAGGAGACTGGTTCTCCTTATATTTTAACATGCAAACAACACACTGAAATCACCCACAGCCTGCTATCTTTTGCATCCTTTTTCTTTACTTCTTCCCCTCCCCCTCTTTTTTGAGGAAGGGGGCGAGGATAGGCAGGGGCTGGCTACATAGTCCTGGCTGGCCAGAACTCAGTATGTAGATTATGCTGGTCTCAAACTTGCAGCAATCCTCCTGACTCTGTCTGCCAAATCCTGGGATCATAAGCGTGTCTGTCACTGTGCTTGACCCAGATCATTCGTACGCATGTATGATCTTCCAGGGTTTTTTGGTTTTGTTTTCAGTTAGGGTCCGTCTCCAGGTAGCCAGGCCAGCCTCAGGCTCACAGCAATCTTCTTGCCATGGCCTCCCAAGTGTTGAGATTACAAATATGAGCCACCATGCCTAACTCAGACATTTTTCCCAAGTGAAGCTATACATATTTCATTACAATATTTATTAAATTCATAAGGCCAAGCTGAGACAGCAGGTACCCATCTTCTTAGGATGTTGGGTTTTGCTGTTATTGTCTAATGCACATGGGTATTCTGCCTGCATTTATATCTATGTATCATGTGTGAGAGCCTGGTAAGAGCCATAAGCCAGAAACCGGCATCTTATCCCTGGAGACTGGAGTTACAATGGTAGGAGCTGCCATGTGGGTGCTGGGAATCCAACTCAGGTCCTCTCAAAGAGCAGCCAATCTTCTAAACCAGTAAGCCATCTCTCCAGCACCACTGTTGTTTTGTTTCTAAAGACAAAAGTTTGCTCTATAGCCAGATTGGCCTTGAACACAACCCTTGCCTCAGCCTCAAAAGTGCCAGGTCACAGGTGTATGCGCCCATGCCTGTGGCCCTGAATGCCAGCTCTTCAATAAAACCAATTTCGTTCCCACCAGCTTCTTATTACCTAAGTACTGGCTTAGGTGAGTGGCCAGCCCTGAGTCTGCTAACAAAAGTTCAAATTACATCCTTCTAACCCTTTATGCTTTTACACACTAAATTACCCAGAGTTCTGTTTCAAATTTTACATTAATATCACAACCAGCCCATCATGCCACCAACTGTGCTTTTAACCACCAGTGTTTGCTCAGGGTCAGTTGCTTTTCTAGGGTGGATGCTCTGTAACACACTTTACTTGCAAATAGCAATGGTAAGGCATGTGTGTCTACCCATCTCCCCTTCTCCATGGGCTCCTCCAGGGATCTGGTCATAATATGCCACAAGGGTGTGTCATCTTTTGTGGCAGGAGCCAAAACTTCATTCTTAAGACCAGAAGACACAGTTCTCCATACAGCTCCTTAACTTCCCTGTTCCAGCTCTCCCTCTGCAGTTTCTTCTGCAATATAGGAAAATTACTTGGCAAAGTAATGAGGATATATTGCCTTCCCAGAAGGATGCCAATGATGTGGCAGGAGAGACCTCCAGAGAAACAGGAAGGAAACCAGGCTGCGGATACTGAGAGTGCAGATCCCTGCCTCCCTTAGGACTTGGGTGGCCATTACATCCTTTTCAGTATGACACTTCCCAACCAAGACTCTCATCAAGCAAGCAAATGAGCTGGTTGGTGGAGGTGCACACCTCTGATCACAGCACTCCGGAGAAACCCTGTCCCAAAAAAAAAAACAATATATAGACAGACAGACAGATAAATGGATGAATAGAGCCAGAGAAACCCTGTCTTGAAACACACACACACACACACACACACACACACACACACACACAGAGAGAGAGAGAGAGAGAGAGACAGAGAGAGAGAGAGAGAGAGAGAGAGAGAGACAGAGAGAGACAGAGAGAGAGACAGAGAGAGAGAGAGACAGAGAGAGAGACAGAGAGAGAGAGAGAGAGAGAGAGAGAGAGACAGAGAGAGAGAGAGAACGCAAGTAAACAGCATTTGTCCTGCAGACAACTAGGATTCTAGGTAGCAGAGAGCTTATAAAACCACAGCCAGACAGGGCACAGAACCAAACATGCCATGCTGGCCTTTTGTCTGCAGCCACTCAGAATTTACACACCTAACTCATTCAGTATAAATTCCTGTCTGTACTTCCTCAGAATCTATTTTCTCCTTTTTTAAAAAAAAACTAGAAATGTTCCAAATGTACAAAGTAGAGAAAATAGCACAGTACATTATATTATACCTGGAATATGGTTCTGGGTACAGTGTGAGCTACATTTAACCTCCACCCCCAATCCCTCCCTTTCTCCTAAGATAGGCAATCAACAACCCATCCTCCAGCCATTTGTCAGCTCAGAAATGAGACAACAAAGGAGACTGAAGTCCTCGCAGGATCCTACAGCACTGGCAGGAAAATTCACTCCCTAGAGACTTGCTTGCCCATGCTTGGCTGGTCACTTACCACTAACATCTATATTCTAGAAAATGGGGCATTCGAGCTGGAGAGATGGCTCAGCAGTTAACCTGTTGCTCTTAGAGAAGACCCAGGTTTGATTCTCAGCACCCACGTGATGGCTTACAAGCATCCATAACTCCAGATTCCCAGGGACCCAGTGCCCTCTTCTGATTCCTGGAGACATCAGGCTCACACAGGGTACACATATGGTGCCCATACATACACACAGGCCAAATATTCATACACATAAAATACATCTTTGTAAAAACCTGACATTAACTTGTAGCTATTTTACTCCAATCGATACACAAATAATTTATGTCTGAAAATGTTATGGTTTTATCACCGTAACAAATAAGCCAGTTTTGTGTTTCATAAATCTTATCAACATTTTGTCTTCAGTTCCCCCAAGTGCTTTGGGGAGCATTTATCACCTCAATGATCTTCCTGCTGATCAACAAGCCTGAGGCATGAGCTGATTTATTGACAATGCTGCACTAAGCTGCAACCCCTAAGACAGGGCAAGTTCTTGTGTGTTACCTGGTCCTGGATGCCTGCACTTCACACACTCACCATTACCTCTCAGCTTTCTGATAAGTGGAGGTCAACAGACAGGAGTCATCTGCTTTGTTAACTGGTGTTTGGGAATCTTTTTATTATAAAGTTATAAAGTTATACTATAAGGTTATATAAAAAGTCTTGCTGGATTTTTATTCAGACCACTACATTATTACAAATGCCCTTTATAATATTGTATTTCATGCAAAAGATGCCCTTTATAGTACTACATTTTTACATTTATATACATTGCTATGGCTTGAGTCTGCCCTGCCCCCTCCAAAGTCCATTGTGATTGAACACTTGGTCCCAAGTAGGAGGTGGTGGACGCTTGGGAGGTAGGATCTGGTGGGAAAGCCTTACATCACTGGGTGTATCAGTGAGAGAACTCAATGTTACGAAAGGAAGAAATCTGCTATGTCCATCCCTTTCTCTACTCCTGTTCAAGATGTAACTATGTTCCCACACAAGCTACCACGATATGCTATCCATATGCCACCCTCACCACAGGCCAAAACTAACAGGACTGCCTAATCTAGGACTCTGAACTTCCAAAATCGTGGGCGAAGTAACCTTTTTCTCTGTATGACTTAGCTATGTCAGGTGTTTTGCTGAAGGGATGTAAAGTTGACTAATACAGAGACTTATTCAAGTCTTTGCTTATTTTATTCACTAAAGGTTATCACTATATAAACACTGTGCTGACATCCATGTATTGTAAAAGAGCAACACTAAATCTTTATTTTGATCCATTTTTAAATGTAACCCACCACAATTAGCACAACTTTTTTGTCTTAAGATTTACTTATTATGTGTACAGTGTTCTGCCTGCATGTATGCCTGCAAGCCAGAAGAGGGCACCAGATCTCATCATAGATGGCTGTGAGCCACCATGTGGGTGCTGGGAATTGAACTCAGGACCTCTGGAAGAAGAGCCAGTGCTCTTAACCTCTGGGCCATCTCTCCAGTCTCACAACTTTTAAATTTTACCTAAATGCTTCTTAGTTCTACAGTTATCCTAATTCTGCTATGCTTATGTTAGAAAGCATGTTTTCAAATAGTGAAAAAAAACATTCTTATTTGATTGACAGTGACTAAAGAAGGCCACACAGTATATTTCAATTACAGATATTAATATATAAGGAAAATATGCATTTTGCACTGTTTTGAACACTCTAGTTTTTAAAACATCTTAAAAAGATTTTTGAGATATAATTCCCAGAAGTATCCAATTATCTCATCACAATCTAACTTACAGCATCCTATCATCCAAAAGTACCAAACTATTTCCTGTCATTCTCCATGTCCTTCACGACCCCTAATTCTAAGCAAACACTAATCTTTTGCATCTGTATATTTTATTTTTCTGGGCAATAGTCAATTGTCATATATGCTGTTTTGGATGACTGGCTTTTTCCCCTTTCCATGTTTCCAAGATTCATTCATGCTGTATGGAACAGGTAACAATAACTCACCCTATCTAATACTGAGTAATATGCCACAGCTGAGATATGCCAAATTTGGTTACCATTTCATTTTTTCATTATGTACGGGACATTGCGCTTTTTGTACATCATGAAGAATGCTACTACTAATATTCATGTACAAGTTTGATGTGACTATAATAGGAGAGGTCATATGATAACTCTACATTTGACACTGAAGAATTCTCACCAATTGTTTTCCGAAGTGGTTACATGATTTTATAATCTAACCAATAAAATATGGCAGCTCTAATTTCTTTACATTTTGACAAATACTTGTCATTTTGGTGAGTGCGGTAACTGCTTAGGGAGTTGGAGCTTTTTAGAACGCGTGTGTACACCGGTTGCTTGGGATAAAACACAAACCCTCATGCTTGTGCAGCCAACACTCTACTACTGGAGCCAAGCCCTGGCTCTGTGCTTATGACTTGCACTGCCTAATGGCTGATGACATTAAGAATGTTTTAAGGCACTTATTTGGCCATTTGTGCATCTTCTTTGAGAACTATCCAGATGCTTTTCATATTTCTAATTGGGTTATCTGCCTTTTTATTACTGACTTAAGCATCGCTCTAATTTTCAAATATTACATAGAACTATTTGGTCGTTGTTGCTTTGTCTTGTTTTTTAAGACAGGGTTTCTCTGTGTTGCTCTGGCTGTCCTGGAACTCACACATGTGGCATATGCTTATACCACAGACACAGAGAATATATACAAATAAATCTTTTCTTTTAAATCAAAAACAAATACACCGTGGGGAAAGAGGGAGAGAGAGAGAAGGAACACAAAGAGCCCAGAACTCGGCATGCTTACCCTTCAGCCTTCCCCACATCTCACCTGCCATCACCACTATCAAATCAGAGACCATCTTTCCAACCTTTCCCTCCTTCTCACCCTGACTCTTTACAAGAAAATAAAACTGATTAAGCCACAGGGTGATAAGAACATAACTGTTATACCCTGAAATAAGAAAATATTAGAGGACTGCCAGATGCCGCCAGCACAAGAAGCATGTGAAGATGCTGGTAAGCCACGAGCCACGTGGCAAGGTATAGATTTCTAGAAATGGGTTACTTTAAGATATAAGAACAGTTAGCAAGAAGCCTGCCACGGCCATACAGTTGATTTCACAGCTGAATACACTGATCACACTTCTTCTGGGAGACCTTTCACCTGGAGACCGGCAAAAGATCATGACCATCTGCACCATTGATGTCCATGCCAGGGATGTGGTGGCAAAACTGATTTCTCAGAAGGTGTTACATCACTTTAACGCAATCCCTTCATCTGACCATGAGCGGGGCTCCGGCTGGCCCAGCTGGAACAGGGAAAACGGAAACCACCAAAGACCTTGGTCGTGCCCTGGGCATGATGGTTTATGTATTCAACTGTTCAGAGCAAATGGACTACAGGTCCATAGGAAACATCTACAAAGGTCTGGTGCAGACAGGAGCGTGGGGCTGCTTTGATGAGTTCAACCGCATTGCTGTGGAGGTTCTGTCCGTGGTGGCGGTGCAGGTGAAGATGATCCACGATGCCATCAGAAACGGGAAAAGGAGATTTGTATTTCTTGGAGAGACGATCCCGCTGAAGCCGTCGGTTGGAATATTTATTACTATGAACCCAGGGTACGCCGGCCGAACCGAATTACCAGAAAATCTCAAAGCTCTGTTCAGACCCTGTGCCATGGTGGCCCCTGACACCGAGCTGATCTGTGAAATCATGTTAGTGGCAGAAGGGTTCGTGGACGCACGCTCATTGGCCCGAAAGTTCATTTCATTGTACACGCTCTGTGAGGAGCTCCTGTCCAAGCAGGATCACTATGACTGGGGACTTCGAGCTGTTAAGTCTGTCCTGGTTGTAGCCGGCTCTCTGAAACGAGGAGATAAAAATAGACCCGAAGATCAGGTGCTGATGAGATCACTGAGAGACTTCAATATGCCTAAAATAGTGACTGACGATGTCCCGGTGTTTCTGGGCCTGGTTGGTGACCTGTTTCCAGCCCTGGATGTGCCCCGGCAGAGGAAACCACACTTTGAACAGATGGTCAAGCGGTCCACCCTGGAACTCCGCCTGCAGCCCGAAGAAAGCTTCATCCTCAAAGTTGTCCAGCTTGATGAGCTGCTGGCCGTTCGACACTCCATCTTCGTGGTTGGAAATGCAGGCACCGGGAAGAGCAAGATTTTGAGAACATTGAATAGAACATATGTTAATATGAAACAGAAACCCATTTGGAGTGACTTAAATCCCAAGGCTGTAACAACAGATGAACTCTTTGGTTTCATACATCATGCTACCCGAGAATGGAAAGATGGCCTCTTCTCATCCATTCTGCGAGAGCAAGCGAATCTCAGGCACGATGGGCCAACCTGGATAGTCCTGGATGGGGATATTGACCCTCTGTGGATCGAATCCCTGAACACAGTCATGGATGATAACAAGGTGCTGACCCTGGCCAGCAATGAGCGAGTGGCCCTCACACCCTCCATGAGGCTTCTGTTTGAGACCCACCACCTGAGAACAGCCACCCCAGCCACTGTCTCGAGAGCTGGCATTCTGTATGTGAACCCGCAGGATCTGGGCTGGAACCCGTATGTGGCCAGTTGGATCGACAGAAGACGGCATCAGTCAGAAAAGGCCAATTTAACTATTCTTTTTGATAAATATGTTCCTGTGTGCTTGGAGAAGCTAAGAACTAGCTTTAAAGCCATCACTTCTATTCCGGAGAGCAGCCTGGTGCAGACTATTTGTACTCTTTTGGAGTGTTTGTTGACTCCTGAGAATGTACCTTCTGACAGCCCCAAAGAAGCCTACGAAGTCTATTTTGTCTTTGCTTGTGTCTGGGCATTTGGAGGCACTCTGCTAAAAGATCAACTTTCTGATTATCAGGCCGACTTTAGTCGATGGTGGCATAAAGAAATGAAAGCAGTGAAGTTTCCATCCCAGGGAACCATCTTTGATTATTACCTGGACCACAAAACTAAAAAATTCTTGCCTTGGACTGACAAGGTGCCTCAGTTCACCATGGATGTCGACACACCCTTGAAGACAGTTCTGGTACACACTCCAGAGACAACTCGTCTTAGGTATTTTACTGAGCTGCTGATTGAGAAAGGCAAACCCCTAATGCTAGTTGGAAATTCAGGAGTGGGGAAAACAGCCTTTTTGAGTGACACCCTGGCAAGTCTCCCTGAGGACTACATAGTGTCCCGTGTGCCTTTCAACTACTACACGACATCAGCAGCGCTGCAGAGAATTCTTGAAAAACCTCTAGAGAAAAAAGCTGGTCGTAACTATGGTCCAAGAGGAAATAAAAAACTGGTTTATTTCATTGATGACCTGAACATGCCCGAAGTGGACGTCTATGGCACCGTCCAGCCTCACGCACTGCTTCGACAGCACATTGACTATGGACACTGGTATGATCGCCAGAAGGTGACGCTTAAGGAAATCCACAGCTGCCAGTACGTGGCCTGCATGAATCCCATGGTGGGCAGCTTCACGGTCAACCCAAGGCTGCAGAGACATTTCACGGTGTTTGCCTTCAACTTTCCATCGCTGGATGCACTGACAACCATCTATGGCCAGATCTTCAGCTTCCATCTCCAGCAGCAAGCATTCTGCTCATCAGTTCTCAAGACTGGCCCCTCTTTGATCCAGGCAACGATAGCGTTCCATCAGATGATGGCAGAGAGCTTTGTACCCACAGCTGTTAAATTCCACTACATTTTTAATCTGAGAGACCTATCAAATATCTTCCAGGGGATTTTGTTTGCTTCTCCTGAGTGTTTAAAATGCCCAGAAGATTTAATGCGTCTGTGGCTTCATGAATCATCTCGTGTGTATGGAGACAAACTGATAGACACAAATGATTGTGACTTATTTCAGAGGAAAATGGTGGAAGCTGCCCATAAGTACTTTAAAGGTGCTGAGGACAGCACGCTGCTGCGACAGCCCCTTATTTATTGCCACTTTGCTAGTGGTGAGGAAGACCCTCGTTACATGCCCGTGACGGACTGGGAAGGGCTGAAGGCAGTTCTTAGAGAAATGGTAGACAACTACAACGAGCTGCACTCTGCCATGCACCTGGTGCTGTTTGAAGACGCCATGCGGCATGTGTGCCGCATCAGCCGCATTCTTCGGACCCCTCAAGGCCACGCCCTCTTGGTTGGAGTTGGGGGCAGTGGCAAGCAGAGCCTGTCTCGGCTGGCAGCTTACATCTGCAGCTTGGAGGTCTTCCAGATCACTCTGACTGAAGGCTATGGGACCCAAGAGCTTCGGGTAGATCTGGCCAATTTGTACGTCAGAACTGGAGCCAAGAACATGCCCACCGTGTTCCTGCTGACAGATGCCCACGTTCTAGACGAGAGCTTCCTTGTGTTGATTAATGACTTGCTGGCATCGGGTGATATCCCGGATCTGTTCAATGATGAAGATACAGACAAGATAATTTCTGGGGTTCGTAATGAAGTCCGTGGTCTCGGCATGGTGGACTCCAGGGAAAATTGTTGGGCATTCTTTTTGGCCAGAGTCCGACTACAGCTCAAAATGGTGTTTTGTTTCTCACCGGTTGGCCCCACACTGCGAGGCAGAGCCCGGAAGTTCCCAGCCATAGTTAACTGCACTGCTATCGACTGGTTTCATGCATGGCCGCAGGAGGCTCTGGTGTCGGTCAGCAGGAGCTTCACTGAAGACATAGAGGGCATTGAGCCACAGCACAAAGATTCTATTGGCCTTTTCATGGCACACGTTCACACCAGCGTGAGGGAAATGAGTGCCTGCTTTTACCAGAACGAGAGAAGATACAGCTACACTACCCCTAAGAGTTTCTTGGAGCAGATATCACTGTTTAAGAGCCTGCTGAAGAAGAAGAGAGAAGAGGTCCACCAGAAAAAGGAACACCTGGGCAATGGCATCCAGAAACTACAAACCACGGCCTCACAGGTGGGAAATCTGAAAGCCAGGCTGGCCTCTCAAGAAGCCGAGCTCCATCTCAGAAATCATGACGCCGAAACTCTGATCACAAAGATCAGACTTCAGACGGAGAAAGTGAGCCGGGAAAAGGCCATCGCCGATGCAGAAGAGCGAAAGGATGCAGGTATTGGCTGGCTTGGCTCTCCTGAGGACTCTCCTTGGCTTGTCAATGGCTCCTCACTGGGCCTTTCCTTTGTGAACTCTGCTGCCTGGTGGACTTTGATGTGTTGAAATGCCTGCCTTCTCTAGGGATACCAGGAAGACTGGACTGGAGCCTGTCTTTAAAGAACTCTTTTTGATTTTACCTCTGTGCAAGTCCTGTCTTCAAATGTAACCACATGCTGAGATGTGAGGGTGAAGGTGTTGACAAAAGAAATCTGGATGGGTTCATTTCCACTGTTCTCCCCTTTGGACAGAGTCTCATGAATTCCTAGGCTGGCCTTGAACTCACTACATAGCTGAGGATGACCTTGAACTCCTGATCCTCTTTATACTTATGAAACATCATGCTTTGTTTATGCAGTGCTGAGGATCAAAGTCAGACTTTCAAGGATGTTAGGCAAATACTCTGCCAGCCTCAGCTTTTAACATGAAGTTCTAGAGAATGTGTAACCAACACAAAATTCTATGAAATTTTCAAGGGGTGGTTGGCTAATAGGTGACAGAAAGTTTCTGCTGTACCTGAGGATGGGCTATTTCCAATCCCCTGCCTCAGCACCACGGTAGAGGGAAAACAGGTATGTAAGGTAATGCATGTAGGTCATTGCCCTTCTCCAGGTTGAGCCTTGCAGCCATTCAGCAGAGGAAGTGGCATGCTGCAGCTTACTGAGTCACTAAGATTAATAAACTTTTCAGTACTATGATATCATTGCATTTGAGCGTGAAAAGTATTAGGGATAAAAAGAGAGCTCACCAAACTAGAAGGTTTTCCTCATTTGTAGATTGCCTTATCTGTAAAAATTACCCAAAGGATTAGTGCTCTATGAATAGTCTAGGAGTCCAAGGAACAATAAAAAGTCTTCACAGTTTCATTTAGTGCCAGAAAAAACTATGATTCTAAGACTAAAAAAAAATTATTTTAAATGTCACTATAAATGTTATAAGGGACATCAGTAAATTCTGTGTCTTTATGTGAGACAAATGGCCAGAGATACCCCTCATATACATTCTTATCTGTGATCGTATCCCCTAACACACTGTCTCTGTGGTTAGAATCTCCATGGTCCACTTTGGGGCCTGTTCTGGGGTGTGGTTTTGGAGGAGTTCTTAGTAAGCATGCAGAGTTTGCTCATTTATGTCAGCAGCGGCTGTTTGTGTGTTAGCAGGAGATCGAATATCTACCCTGAACCAATTATGTTCATAAAAGGTACAGTACACAGCAAAATAATGGTTAATCAGGAGAAGGCTAATTACTACTAATAAAGCCGCAGCAGACAACATAAAAAAGGTAAAAAAAAAAAGAAAAAAAAAAAAAAAAAAAAAAAAAAAAAAAAAAAAAGAAAATATTAGATATGAGAGACGTGGACTGATAACCAAGATGCCCTTCCTCTAGGAATACAAAAGCCCCCTAAACCAAAACTAAAAATCTTAGTATTATCTCTAGGACTTGATGGGTTTCCATTCTTTGCACCTGCTCCATCTTTTCCAAATTTTCTGACACGGTCACACATTGTTTTCATCATCAGGAAAAGGAATATTTAGTCTCAAATCACTGAAGAAACATTCAAGTATTAATTTAAGGAAGTAGACTCTGAACATCCCATGCATATCACACCCAGCTCAAAATGAAGCTAAAAATAGACAAGAACAGCATAATTTACTGCTTTTAGCCCTTTTCAGGTGAAGAAGTCAGAATGTTTCTCTACCTAATGTCTTTCCCACACCATTTTAGACCATTCAGAAATCTTTCATTTTTCCACAAACTGGCAAAGTTCTTACTTAACCTCTGTGGTTTTTTTCTAATTGGAATTCTATTTCCTCCACTTTAACATGCTTCAAAACTAATTTTTGCCAGGCGGTAGTGGTGCACGCCTTTAATCCCAGCACTCGGGAGGCAGAGCCAGGCGGATGTCTGTGAGTTTGAGGCCAGCCTGGGCTACCAAGTGAGTCCCAGGAAAGGCGCAAAGGTACACAAAGAAACCCTGTCTCGAAAAAACAAAAAACAAACAAACAAAAAAACTATTTTTTTTTTCTTTTTGGTTTTTCAAGATAGGGTTTCTCTGTGTGGCCCTGTCTTCTCCTGGAACTCGCTCTGTAGACCAGGCTGGCCTTGAACTCACAGATATCCACCTACCTCTGCCTCCGTGCCGGGATTAAAGGCACCACAGTGTGGCTCAACCTGTTTTTCACCGTTATCTGCCATTACTGAAAATGAACTATGGTTGATTCCCATTTTGCTTGTGGTACCGGGGACTGGACCTCTAAGCAAGCACTCTGCCACTGGGTTCCCAGCCGCCTTCTCACTTTTATTCCACACCAGGCGTCACTAGGTTGTCCAGACAGGCCTTGAATTCTGTCTTCTTTCTGCCTCAGCCTCGGGGGCAGTGGGGATCCCAGACCTTCCCAGGGGCCTGGCAGAACGGAGATTTACTCTTTACTGAAGGAAGTGACCCTGGTGGACAGTAAGTGGTACACTATCAACGTTAGTTTCCTGTTTGGAGATCCTAAAGCCTGAGGACGTTAAAACTGTGTAAATGCCAGCAAGAGTTGACTTCTGAGGCTAGCCCAGGCTCTACAGAGAGATGATGTCTGAAAACACACAAACAAAATGAACACCAAGTGGTACGTGCTGTATACAGAGGAGGATATGACTTGGTGCCCACAGACACAGCTCAGCAGGTAACAGTGCTCACCACACAAGCCTGGCCACCTGAATTTGCTCCCTAGGACCCACATGAAGATGGAAGGAGAGTACTAACTCCCAAGAGTTGTTCTCTGACCACCCCCCCCACACCCACACACACACACACACCCACACACACACACACTGCGGCACGTGTGCAAGTGCACTCACACACACCACACACAAAAATGACAGTAATCAATAAAAATTTTTAAGAGAGATGTGACTCAGCAACGAGGCAGTGAAAGGCTGAGTTACTGAAAAGCGAACTGATGAACACAGCAGAGTACTAACGGGCACCACCCAAGTCGTGTTAACAGAGACCAGCATCCAGCACGAGCAAAGTGAGAGCCCTGAACTGTCTCTTCCGGGACAGCAAGCCTTATGCTGGCTGGACAAAGGGACCAGGGACTAACTGCAGGGTTCCCGAGCAGACACACTCACTGTGCTAAGAGCAACAACAGCCGGGGAGAGAAGACACTCAAGGCCGGTTCTCAAGAACAGAAAGCTTTTAACTTCAGAGCAAGAAGCACAGGCAGAAAGCTGAGAAAACAGAAGCACCAAAGAAGCTTTGTTCAAGCCAGGGGGTGGTGGCGCACACCTTTTAGCCCAGCACTCGGGAGGCAGAGGCAGGTGGATCTCTGTGAGTTCGAGGCCAGCCTGGTCTACAGAGTGAGATCCAGGACAGCAAGGCCACACAGAAAAACCCATCTCAAAAAAACAAAAAACCTCTGTTTACTCGGAAGATTCCCATGCACCCTTCTAGAGCAGCCTAGTGTGAAATGACTGAAAAATGAATGTATATTACCACCATCACTTTGGTTTGTTTGTTTTTGAGAAAGAGTCTCATATAGCCCAGGCTGGCTTCATGTTTGCAATCCTCCTGCCTCAGTCTCCCAAAGGTTGGGATGCCAGGTGTGGGCCACCACACCCACTTCATAGAGGGAATGATAAATCAAATAAAATATTGAAACTAGATTAGGCACACTCATCAGCGCTTTATTCGAGTTCTGCACGTCTTCTTTGCCTGGAATAACGACAGAACAAGACCTTTTCAGGCTAGTTTAGAGACAAAGTAGGAGGGGCTTCAGGATCTGGAGCTCTGCGGGCCAGCCCAGGCCAGGGCCATGTCCACTCACAAGCCCCACAGGTCCCTACAGCACTCACAGCCACCACCCCCGTGCCTCCACAACCCCCCACCATCCTTACAGCCACACAGAGACAGCAGGGCTAGAAGCCAGCGCCAAGGCCCGGCCAGCAGTTCCTACCCCTCCCACCACTCTGCTCTACCAGCTCCTGCCCCCGCCCCTCCCCACCTGGAAGGACAGGAAGGAGGTAGATACAGGTGGAGGGTTTCAGTTCGCACTTCACTCGGCGGTGACCCTGCCTCACCACCACCTGCTCCACAATCTTTCCAAAAGAGAAGACTGGAGATCGGAAAGTCAACTTAGCTGACAGCTTCGTGCTGCTTTATTTTCCGTTCCTGGCGGAATGGGGCTTTGTTGCAATGCGAGACCGTTTGGAAAGAATAAAAGTTCATTTCCACAGAGCGTACAGCAGCTCAGGCTTGACTTACTGCGGGGACAGAAGGGAGGCTACGATCTATTCAAACTGTCCCCAAGGAGTGCTGTTTTCCTTGCCCAAAGACACAGCAAACTCCCAAGAACAGGAACTAGGCCTTTCCAACTTCTCTCCTCGCGCAGAGCAAACCCAGTTCCCTGTGTTATTTGAAACAAGCGGCAGCAGGGTGGCAGACTGGCAGAGACGTGTGCAGCTCCTGTGGATCTTCCTGGGTCCAACAGCTCAGTCTCTTTTAACTGAAGGGAAAATGCGGGGGGTGGGGGATCTCTTCTCTATTGGAGGGCTCACTCCTAGCAGGAAATTTCCTTCATTTCAGCCTCGTCCCTTCTCACCAGAACACCACAGAGACTGAGGAGGCAGTGTGCTGGGACACAAGGCAGAACTGGATTGCTACGCCAGGTGCATCAACAGTTTGGATGATGGGCCTCAGCAAGAGCAGGAAAGAACAATTCGGGGCTCAGTCTACCTCACAGGGACGCTCCCACAATGAGATGCACTGCGGTTGTAAAATCACCTTTTAAACTGAGACAGCACATAAATAAATGTAAGGGGTTGTAGGCGGAGGTGATGTTATTACGCCACTTAAGGTGAGGAGAGCCAAGAACTTCCCATTACACAGACCACAACATTCCTGCGACTCAGCAGTTCTGCCTAGTGTTTCCAGCAATCCCGGGGCGGAGGCGGCTAAAAGCAGTGTTTGGCCAGTTACCATGCCCCTCCCAGCATAGAAGCAGATATTTGCAGGGTGCACAGCAAATGCAGGTTTTCAGGGTGATGATGACTGGGAAGAAGTTGTTCACTTAAAAAAAAAAAAAATCGCCGGGCGGTGGTGGCGCACGCCTTTAATCCAGCACTCGGAGGCAGAGTCAGGCGGATTCTGTGAGTTCGAGCCAGCCTGGCTACAAGTGAGTCCAGGAAAGCGCAAAGCTACACAGAGAAACCTGTCTCGAAAAAAAAAAAAAAAAAAAAAAAAAAAAAATCAAAGTTGAAACAAAGAATAGCAAGATGTCTTTAAACAACAATTGTTGCGAAGACAAGTTTTCATTTCCTTCACCTCATAAACCGTGAGGGAGAGAAAAAGTAACCGCAGCCCAAAAGCCATTTTCTCAGACTAGCTCGTGTCTCTGCCCACTGACTGGAGCAGTGTATGAAGTATGAACACATGGGGATGTATTGGTGCGTAGATGCTGCTGGGTGTATTAGCATGGAAGGAGAGGCGTACAAATACTCGAGAAATTAAACATCAGCACCGACTCTTCTCCCACACTTCCACGCTCTCCTAGCTGATTCGCTATGTTTAATCAGGCTACGGAATAAAGCTATCAGATGGAATGGCTGCCATAATGGGATGTTATTGTGGGTGGGAGGGAGGGAGAAAGAAAAGAAGAGAAGAGAGGAGAGGAGAAGAGAAAAGAAAAGGAAAGGAAAGAGAAACCTAAGCTGTTATGGAGGTGAACAGCAATTCAATGTCTTATGTTACGTCCTGGTTTGTGGATAGCTGAACGGCTCAAATTCTGCCTTATTCTCTAAGAAGATAATGACCACAGCCTCAACCACAGATGAAATTCAAGTCTTAGCCCCATGCTCTTCTCTTTCTAAACTGCAGTCACCTGTAATAATCTCAAATAAAGTATTCTATAACCCACTAATCTAAAATAATCACTAAAGAAGTCCATTCATCCCACCTGAATGGTCACTCCAGACTGTCCACACCTGTGGACTAGTGAACCATCAAAAGAAGAGAAACCACGCGTGAAATGTGCATCGAATCCACATGCTGAGCACTAAGTCTTCCTTAGAACAGCACCACAGCTTTTCACACTCACCAAGGCCACCACCATTTTGGTTAATGCCTGGGTGTTAGTCTGCGGAGGGGTTGCTAACATCCACAGGCCTGTCCTGCCCGATGTGCTTACATCTTCAGTGCAGAGGACAGTCACATGTGCGGTGCATGTACAGATAGTCACAGGACAGGCAAATCCAAGTGGACACAGCACTCAAGATTCAAACAAGCTTTAGAAGAGCCATGCTTTTTTATGTTTTTACGTGTAACCTAAGAACTGTCCCCAGCTCAGCCAAAGCTGCAGGCTTTAAGGTGTGAGATGGAGCTGGAAGCACCAAGGGGTCTGGTGAGGGGAGGACGGTGTCAACAGATCCCACGGGCTCATGAGTTCTTTGTCACAGTTCCCACAGAAGCAGCGTGGCCATCTAGAAACTGCAGCAGGTCAAGGGAGGCTTGCTGACCGTCTCTGCTGAGAAGTCGCGCTCTGCTCATTACTGCTCTGCAGAAACTGACCGATGCTGTGAGGCTCCATGAGAACACTGCCAGGGCGGACAGAGAGCTGTCTGGCCTTGGTGACAGCATCTGAACATGAAGTGCAAGACAAGCTGGCCCCTTCCCACCCACACCGCCTCTCTCGGATGAACCTCATCCATGTGCATCCACCACTGGAGCTCAGTCCGTCCACACACAGTCCTGCCCGTTCTAAAGAGAGCAGAGGATGCAAGTATATGTCAGAAGAGGAAAGCAACTGCAAATGATAGGAAGATTAGGGCTTGGGGCCAAAGGAAAGAATCACTCTTTTTCATGATGCGTGATATCCAGAAATACACTGAAATTTCCACCCCAGTCGGCCTCCAGCTAAGAGACACAATGCAATCACACCAAGGAACTCAGGTCTGCCATCTTACAAGTGGGGCCATTACAATCAGCACTCTGAACGACCCCATGCAGGGGGCTGACCTCTGTGTGCCTCGTTTCCTCATTTGTGAATCCAGGGACAGGCAGTCGCTCTAAGTTTAAAGAGAGAAGAGGAGGAGGAGGGGAAGGAGGAAGAGGAGGAGGAAAAGGGGGAAGAGGAGGAGGAAAAGGAGGAGGAAGAAGAGGGGAGAGGAGGAGGAGGAAGAGGAGGAAGAAGAGGAGGAGGAGGAAGAGGAGGAAGAGGAGGAGGAGATTGACCAAAAGCATTGAGCCCGCACAGAAAACCTTTGAAGAAGAGTCCAGTTCTATCTTCTCCCCTAAGACAGGGAAATGATGGCACAGAGTGTACCTATAACCAATTTCCCTCCCTTCCCCAATGGACCAACCAAAACAGAAATCAGTTCTAACCTAAACCCTATACTTACAGTACTTATTGTATGCTTCTGAACTAATGAGCATATTTCTAACATTTCTCTCCTAAGAACTCAAGGTTCCGTGATTGAAGATCTAGGGCAGCACTAGTTATAAACATTTATGTGTCCCATAAAGGCTGCTCACAAAGTAGCCTGTAGCTATATAGCTGAAAAGCTCACCACAGCTCTAATGAAATAACTTGGTAATTAGGTTTTAACGGCCTCCTTTACCTACTAAAAATATCTGCTTCTGGAGTCCAAATACAGTATTTTCATCAGCATCATATCCCCAGAGCTTGGAAAAAGCTTTGCAACAAATGTGAACATTTGTGAAAAGAATGAATGAATGAAATAATGAATGAATGAATGAATGTTCTTTGGAAACTTAAAGGCAGAGTGTCCTAAATTTAGCAACCCTTCCTAATTAAATTCAAGTTGCTGCACTTAGGTATGACAAAATGTTTAAAAATAAAAACAGCAGATGTTTGATCTCTAGGTGGCAGGGATTTTTTCTTTTTTAAAAAATCCTTCATTTATTTTTACTCTGCAGGAAATCAACCAAATCTGGCACCCAAAAAGCTCATATATTATGTCAGGCTAAGTTAAGCATATTACATGTACAAAAGCCAGTTGGCGTTTAAAAGTATTTTGACTACCAGCCTCTGAATAGATCACTTCTAAAAGTCACTTTAATGTGGTTTTAAGATAGAGGGAGGAGATCGATGGCCAACTGATATGAATCAGTTCACAAAGACCAACAAGAACATGTGGGGGTCACAGGAGGAATCCAAAATCAACTTCAATGCTAACCAAATGCCCAGAGTGCATTTACCAATCCAGAAAGAAACGCTGTAGCCTCTGGTGACTTCCAGAGGGAAAAGTGGGGCACAATGACTCAGGACAGATGTTCTGAGTTCAGGATCTGTATGTGTGTGTGTATGTGTGTGTGTGACACACATACACACACACACACACACACACACACACACACACACACACACACACACGAATCAGCAGTGATTCCAATGCACAACTTGAAAAGGTCATGAAGCAGAGCTCACATTCACTATGATCTGCTACAGAGACTGGATGAAGCCACCACCACCACCAGTGGGAGGTCAAGGTCTAGGGTAAACGACACAGGCTATTTCTGAATGAAGATCACTTTACTCATCTTTAAGGTCTGAATTACCATAACAAGACAAAACAAAATGCTAGGAAGAAGGCAGCAGAGGACCTAAGACAAAACACAGTGAGCCTCCTCCTGCTGCCATTGTTCTGCTGTGGAAGTCTTGGGGAGCCCCAGGGCACACCTTGCAGTAATCGGTCAGCCAGCCATGGCACTGAGGAAGACCACAGCCTCTGCGGCAGGGAGGCAGGCAGGCGCATAGACAGAGACGTGCTGCTTTCTGCATTTACAGCACTCACCCTCGGGAAGATTCAAAAAGGGAGGGGGCGTGGGAAGAAGCCCTGCCAAGGCTGACAGGAAGCTGCTAAGAGGACAATGTCATCAATGAAACCTGCAGGTCTCTAGTGAAACTGAACGCTTTAATTTTTCCCCCAAAGCTTTCCTTAAATAAATGCTCCCAGACTTAACGAGAACCTTGCAGCCATGTCCCCCTGGCACTGCTAAACAAGCACAACATACTCACGGGCGGGCGCACAGCAGCTGAACTTCAGAGGAAAGAACAGGGTCCACTAGGAAGTCAGCCGGCCGTCTTTCCCTCTCTTCTACCACATCTTTTTAAAAGCCAACTAAAGCAAGAGCCATTCCTCAGGGTAAAAACCAACAGAGCCCTTCAACCTCGTTCCCTGGTCTCCAAAGAGACGTTCGATCGCCAGAGCCCGACAGAGAGAGAAGTAAGGAGGCATCTGACAGCCCCGGAGCCCTGCAGGGCTGAATCTAAGACCTGTCAGTTACAGTGGCGGCTACACTCACGCCGAGGCTGTGGCGGCTGCTTCCGCAGGAAGGGATGCTGGGAGATTTTTTCCCCAATCTCTGCCGCAGCCTAGTCCTGATCCATCACTGTTTAATTATCCTAGAGAAGCAGGCAAGATAGGAACAGAGGGACGGTTCATACAAACCACAGGACTTTCCAATGATTTCTCATCTGACAGAGGCATTTCCCTATCTATCGGGAGAGAGCATGGATTACTTTCTTGTTTTAAGAAAAGAGTAAGGACAAGCTGTTATTCCCGGGTATGACTTACATTTCATACCCATGGACTCTCTTAAAACCCACTCTTAAGAAACACTGAGAAGGGAAAATCAGTTTCTCTAGAGTTTTCAGTCTGGCAGGCTACTTCAGTGACAAATCTGTATCACCTAACAGTCATATCGAGGTTGTTGGAAAGGCTAATTTCCAACTGCCATTTGATAAACAGTATTTCAAGTGGGTTTGGGTTTAGAGTTGTGTTTTTTGGTTGCAGTTTTATTTTTGTGTTTTGATTGTTGAGATGGCTATAAGACACTGTGGGGGCGGGGGGGGGGGTTATTACCAAGTAAAAGAAGCTGGATTCTCCACATTGTAAGTAACTAGGAAATGAAGAAAAATAAAACCACACACAATCCCATAACCCAGAGATAATCAATGCCAGTATTTTGTAACCATTTACTTAGAATATTTTTCTCTCTCCTATATCATATGGATGGGACTTAACAATTATGTGGTTTTTTTCTTCAATAATATTGCTTTCCAAGCTATGTATTATCTTTGTGTTGTGTGACTTTTCCTGGGATGATGTGAATAAATGTCTATTCATCCCAGATAAATAAAAGGACAGAACAAAAAAATTAATTCCAACCAAGTCTTGCTTGAAATGAGTTCTCTGGGGTCACTTACAGGAGAAGACTCCAAGGCAGTCCTCCCTCACAGCTCTCCCAGCGTAGGTGAAAACTCAGGAGAGACTGTATGGAGCACTTCCTGCCCATCCTGTAGGCACCTCTTCCGAAGATGTTCTCCTCTTCCTCCAGCAACTGTTCTCTGCTTATACAACTTTATTGGGGAGCTTGGGGAATCTCCAGCCTTCATGACCGGTGCTCAGAATCAGCTTTCTGTATCTTACCAGCTCCTCTCTCCCTCGATACACAACGTCTCTTCATAAAAGGTGTAATTATTTGCCCATACACGTGACCTATGGCTAACCACCTACATTTCTTTTTAAAAACAAAAAACAAAAACATTTATTTGTTATTTGTTGGAGATGAACAATATGAGTGCCACAGAGGACATGTGGGGGTCAGAGACCAACCTGCAAGAGTTAGTTCTCTCCTTACACGATGTGGGTCTGGGATTGAACTCAAGGTCGTCAGGCTTGGCAGCAAGCACCTTTATCCACCGAGCCATCTTGCTGACCCAACCACCCAGATTTCTCATAGTGCTCACAAGCGTCAGTGCACACAATGGCAATTAATATATTTGTGTGCTTACTATGTGCTAAATGGTGTGGGGAGCAGAGCAGACACAGCTGCTGCTCTCCTGGAGCCCACGCAACAGAGAAGCTAGATATTCACCAGATGTAACCAATGCTGCACTACCAAAAAGAACTGCAGACACCCAAGAACACACCAGAGACCTGCTCTTGGGAGGGTGTGCATTGGGGGATATAGCAATCCAACAGCAAATTCTAAGTGCAGTAATTCACAACTTCACTTTTCATCATAATATCTCTCAGCTAATCTCTTTCCTACACAAAAACTTAAATGCAGATTTCAACTATATTTTGTGACTGTAATGTATATGAGAATAATTGATAAAATACATTTAATCAATTAGAATGTAATAATTAAGAAAGGACAAGAGGTAGGCTATGTACATAATTCCAGGGATCTTTTAAGTAGCCAGAGACTACAGGTTCCTAAGCATCCCCAACTTAATTGACCTGCTCAAAAGCTGAGGAAGGCTAAAGATTCCCTAAGAATGTTGGAAGAGGTGATACCTTAAATGAAGTTTTCATGGTTTTGTGTGTGTGTGCACGTGTGCATGTGCATGAGAGACAGACAGACAGACAGACTAGAAATCAACCCTAGAGCCCTGCACATGCCGGATAAGCTCTCTACCACTGAGACAGAACCCCAGCCTTTCAGACTTCAACCTTCTTTTAAATGGTCTTCTGTTTCCTCATCATGGTCACAAGTGTCATTCTTTTTTTTTCTATTGGTGCCCTGCTTAAAACATACTTCTCTCCCCTCTGAATACAGAACTGCTCGCCTCTGTTTGCTCTACTGTTTAGTATTACAAGCTACCCATCCCACACGTGTGTCTGCACCCTCCCCCCAGCAGTGCTGACACTGAGACTTGGTTGGAGGAGGATGTCAAAGGGTGTGGTGGTATGAAGGAGAGCATCCCCCACAGGCTCAGGTATCTAAACAGCTGGTCCCCAGTTGGTGGCGCTGTTTGGGGAGATCAGGAGCCTTGCTGAAGGCAGGTGGCTGGGGTGGGCTCTGAGAGTCTGCAGGCCCCACTGGCAGTTTACTCTCTGTCTTCTGCATGTGTCTGAAGATGTACCAGCATGGTCCTGCTCCAACTGTCATGCCTTTTACACCATTACGGACTTCCCCTCTGGAAGCGTAAACCAAAATAAACTCTTCCATCAGTTGCCGTGGTGTGCATGTCATCACAGCAAAAGGCACCTAAGGGAGACTAAGACTTTCTAGAACTTTCATCCATACACAACCAGCTTTGGTCAAGTCTGTCCCCGAACTAGTTTAATGCCCTATGATGTAGAGGATGTGCTCAAGAGGTGTCTGTTAAGCCTGGTGTCCTGTAAATTCATAAAACCAGTAATAGGAGAAGAAAAAGTGGAGGAGCAGGAGGAGGGAGAGGAACAGCAGCAGGAAGAGGAGGAAGGGGAGGAGGAGCGGGAGGAGGAGCAGGAGGAAGAGGAAGAAGAGGAGCAGCAGGAGGAGAAGCAGGAGAAGGAGGAGGGGGAAGAGGAGCAGAGGGAGGAGAAAGAGGAGGAGCAGGAGGAGGAACAGGGGGAGGAGAATGGGGAGGAGAAGGGGAGAAGAAGGAGGAGCAGAGGGAGGGGAAAGGGAAGGAGGAGAAAGGGGAGGAGGAGAAAGGGGAGGAGGCAGTAGTACCACCATCATTCAAAGCAGGTAGATCTCAGAAATAGGGAAATATGCAAAATTATATTCTTTTCTCTTATTTGATAAATTTAAGAGAATTATTTTCCTTTTATGAAAACACTTTTTTTTTTAAGTTTTAGAGCCATT
Organism: Peromyscus leucopus; assembly: GCF_004664715.2. Classification (NCBI taxonomy): domain Eukaryota; kingdom Metazoa; phylum Chordata; class Mammalia; order Rodentia; family Cricetidae; genus Peromyscus; species Peromyscus leucopus. The sequence continues at coordinate 90,355,904 of NC_051064.1, forward strand.
ATGGGGCTTCAAGAAAATAAGCAAAATGTCTCACATCTTGGGTGCTATAATGGTTGTATAAAAACAGCAGTGCTTTCTTAATATATATTGCGTGTTGGCTTGGCATTTATCTGTGAAGCTTTTTTATATCTAAGTTAACAAAATACTTTCAAATCAACTATTTTGTAGGTTAAAGATATGTTTTACAAGGCAGGTGGTGGTGGCGCACACCTTTAATCTCAGAATTCTGGAGGCAGAGGTAGGTGGATCTTGGAGTTCGAGGCCAGCCTGGTCTACAGAGCAAGTTCCAGGACAATTAGGAATACAAAGAGAAACCCTGTCTTGAAAAACCAAATTCCAGTACTCACATGGCAATGGAAGCTCACAACTGTCTGTAACTCCAATTCCAGAGGATCTGGCTGGCACCCTCGCACAGACATACATGCAGACAAAACATCAATGCACATAAAAATAAATAAATCTTAAAAAAAAAATAAGACAGGGTTTCTCTCTAACAGCCCTGGCTGTCCTGGAACTCACTATGTGACCAGGTTGGCTTTGAACTCCTAGAGCTCCACCTGCCTCTGCCTCGCAAGTGCTGGGATTAAAGATGTGTAACACCACCACCTGGCTGAAGTTATCTGATGGGTGATGTCATTCTGTATGCTGTGAATGTGTGTTGCTCTAATTGGTTGATAAATAAAGCTGTTTGGCCAATGGTGAGGCAGAATAAGGTTAGGCGTGACATTCCAACTAGAGAGAGAGGAAGGAGAAAGACAGAGCAGGGGAGATGCTGCCAGCCGCGGCCAGAAGAAGCAAGATGTAAAGGTACTGGTAAGCCACGAGCCATGTGGCAAAGTATAGATTAATAGAAATGGGTTAATTTAAGATATAAGAACTAGATAAGAAGAAGCCTGCCATGGCCATAGTTTAAAAATAATATTAGCTTGGGGCTAGAGAGATGGCTCAGAGGTTAAGAGCACAGCTTTCTCTTCCAAAGGTCCTGAGTTCAATTCCCAGCAACCACATGGTGGCTCACAACCATCTGTAATGAGATCTGGCCTGCAGGGATATGTGCAGACAGAACACTGTATACATAATAAATAAATAAATCTTTTAAAATAATAATAATAATAATAATAGCCTATGTACGTTTATTTGGGTCCAAGCGGCTGCGGGACTGTTGGGTGAGAGAGATTTGTCCTGACCGTGGGGCCAGGCAGGACACAGGAAAAAATTCAGCCACACTTGTTTATTTTATGTGTATGTGTGTTCTGCCTGCATGCAGAACATGCATATCCCCTAGAACTGGAGTTATAGACAACTGTGAGCTGCCATGTGGGTGCTGAGAACTGAACCCAGGTCCTCTAGAGGAGCAGCCAGTGCTCTTAACTGCTGAGCCATTGTTCCAGCCCCCTGGCCCAAACAATGCCTTAGTTCATTCAAGTGCTGCCGTGCAGAACTTCACATGCACACACTTTCAAGTATGCAAAAGCCAGGGTTAGTCTGCCAGAGCAGACAGAAAGCAAGAGCGTCTGACTGAACTGCCTGAGGGACACACCCCGGAAGGGCCTCCATCAGCACTGCGGGCAAACAGTCAGAAAGTTCTGACTACAGGGAAGGAGACAACCCCTGCTGTCTTAACATTTCCATCCTGAACAACAAAATAAAATAAACAGCATGGAAATTACTTCGCACAATAATGAAAGTTATATAAGTCCTCTAATACTTCCTCAGTTCTCAGCAACTATGAGCCCTTCTAATTCGTTAGTGGCTATTAAATCTTCAGCTTTATTAAATGTGTAAGATACATAAGACTAAACTCCACCCAGCAGAATGATGCTCAGCCAAGTGTCTCTAAGCCTTTGGGGAGTTCTACACACGCTGTTCTATGAGCACGATGAGAGAAGAAGGTGGGAGAGAGGAGGAGTCAGAGACACTGATTAACTTTCCAAACAGCAATGGTGACACACTCCAAAGGATGGAATTCTCAAGCACCTGCTTTTCAATGTTTTATTACTCATTTTTAAGTGGCTACTTTATCAAAGGGAGAAAAGGAAATGGACGGCAGTGTTGGGGAAAGGCCGCTAGAAGACAGTGTAAATTAAAAGGCAGTGAGCTCATCACTTAAGAACTGACAGGTCATTTACATAAACTTCAAATAGAAATCAAGTCAGCCAATGGTTGAGAAACAGCAGAAATGGTACCTCCAGCCCCGGGTAGTGTTCACATTGCCAGACTGGACACTACTGAATTATCTCTGTGAGCTGACAAACCCAGCCAGCCACAAATCAGCATCTTGTGAGAAGGATACACTGACCCCTTCAGTCAACTTTAAACCGTAAGAGTAGCTATCCTGCACCTGAAGCGCTCAGTGCTGGAAGGTATGATTATTTTGTGTGTATCAGTGTGTTGCCTGAATGCATGCCTGTGCGCCAGGTGTGTAGCCGGTGCCCACAAAGGCCAAAAGTGGTGGTAGAGCAGCTGGCACTGGAGTTACGGTGACTGTGTGGACGCAGGAAACTGAACCCAGGTCCCCGGAAGGGCAGTATACTCTTTAACCTCTTAACCATGTCTTGCCTGGAATTCTTTTTTAATACCTGCAAATATTATCCTTTGAGAATATTTTCTCAACAGTGCATGCTTTGGTCTGAATAGATAGATACATGGACCTACAGAATTCCTGTGTTGAAGTGGAATCCCCAGGTGACAGGGTAGAAGGCAGGGCTTCTGGAAGGCTCCACGTCGTGAATGGCCTTACTGCCCTTACAAAACCATGTGCATTTGACTAGTTTTGCCTCTTCTGCCATGTAAAGGTGAACAGAAACAGGCTTTTGCTAAAAAGCCCTGGCTCCTCACTTGGACCCACTAGGTAGCTAAAGGCACCATGAAATCCTGGCACCTTGGCCTGCATTTTATGGGCCTCCTTTATTTCCAGTCACTGCTCACCTCTGCAGGTTGGTATGATCATCACTGAAGGAGTGTCTCATGAACCCAGCCAATACGAAAAAAATAATTAAATGTTTGTTAACAATTATTTGTCAACATTTACCTTAAAATAGAAAAAATAACACATTACTATTAATTGATCAAATCAACTGAGAAAAAAAATGGCCCTATGGAAGTATGCTAATCTATAGTTTATCATTGAAAAGAGCAGGGTGAGAAAGAAAAAATGTCCATAAAGTATTTTTATTTCCATTCTAAGCTTCTTATCACCTGGCTAAAAATCCCTACCTATTTCACCTTCTCCAAGTCTGTCAAGTTCTCAGAAGTCCTTGTACATCGACACATCCATCACCACATTCATGCAGCCTCAGGACCCCATTAAACACCTATAAACTCCTGTCAGGAATAACTCAAACTTTAGCCGGGTGTTATGACATGAGAAGTCGCTGCTGAGAGCCCACAACTGTTCGGATATAAACGTGATTATGTCCCCCAGACTACTTTTAACCACCATGAAAGAAAATCTGGATTAACCACTGACTTACCCGACCTCTCAACAGATTTCTGTCCCGTTGTCCACTGTGGTTTGGAGGAAGAGCCTATCAAAGCTGCCAATGGGGGAGCAGCGGCTCCCAAGTGCCTGTCCACCCCTACTATACAATGCCAGGAATCTTCTGTCACCCAACAGCGCTCATGTCAACAGTCCCGTGAGTGTTCATACCCATGTTATGTGCTCCAGAGCTGATTTTTGGAAAATGCAAAACACTTTTTTAATTTTCATTTATCTATAGTGAGTATATGTGTGTGCAAGTCTGTGGAGGCCCAAATTACTCGGGGTCCGAGAATTTGAGCTTGCTTTACCCAGCAGGGCTGCATAAGGGGACAATTTGACCACGGGTGTGGTTACCAGGTGTTTGGAAGGGTCTGCACTTGGCTGTATCTAGCAAGGGGGAGGTCTTTTGCCTCCCCACTTGGCATTGTTATAAAAAGCCCTCTTGAATAAAGTTCTGGGCCAGTGCATTTCAATCCACGTCCTCCCGAAGCTATCCTGTGTTTCTGTCTTTCTTCTTGTCAACTAGGTCTCTCTTTCTACCTGATATTTATTTGGGCTCACACTTTGGCGGTTTACCCCTCATTATTCTGGGGTCTGTGACAAGGCAGTCCAGCTTGGCAGAGGTGCAGGGCAAAAGAAAGCCATTCACCTTGTGGTAGCCAGGGGGAAAAGGGGAAGTGGGAGACAGGGGTCTCCAAAATTCCTCCATCAGCATGCCCCAATGACCTAAAGGCTACTGTGCCCCACCTCTTACAGTCTCCCAGTCCTCTGCAAGAGCACCACGCTAAGGACAAGGCCCACAACATCAGGCATGGAGGGACACTCCAGTTCTGAATTTTAGCGGGTCCCTGTTGACCCATTAGTATGGCAAATATACTGTGCTAGTTAATAAGGGAGTAGTAGGGAAAGCCAGTGCAGAGGCTCCTCACGGGAACTCTTGGAATGTGAGACCATTTCAAAAGGAAAGGAGCTTTCCCAATCCTCACTATGATTAAAGTGGTTTGTTTTTTCTTTTTTGTCTCAGAAGCAATCAACAACAAAAACATTAAAACTGTGGACAATTTTTTTTTTTTTTTTGGTTTTTCAAGACACGGTTTCTCTGTGTAGTTTTGGTGCCTGTCCTGGATCTCACTCTGTAGACCAGGCTGGCCTCGAACTCACAGAGATCCACCCGGCTCTGCCTCCCGAGTGCTGGGATTAAAGGCGTGCAGCAGCAGCAGCAGCAGCAGCAGCAGCACCACCACCACCACCGCCGCCGCCGCCACCGCCGCCACCCAAAATAAAAATTCTAACATGAAAGTATTGGGGGGGGGGCTTTGGGGATTTAGCTCAGTGGTAGAGCGCTTGCCTAGCAAGCGCAAGGCCCTGGGTTCAATCCTCAGCTCAAAAAAAAAAAAGAAAAAGAAAAAAAGAAAGTATTCAGTACACTATAGCAAATGGTAGATTAGGATGTACATAATTTAAAGTCCGTAAGAACATATGAGTAGGCCAGGCTGGTGGTACATGCCTGTATTAACACTCTAGAGGCCAAGACAGAGAGATCAAGGGTTAGCGACCAGCCTGGGCCACAAGAGACCCTGTTTCTAAACAACAACAAAAATAAAAAGGTTCAAAGAAGTGATGCAAATGTCTTATGCTAAACAATGAGAACCAAAAGAAGTTTTAAGAACTAAAATGGGTATCACTGAAGGAGTATATGATGACTTGACCCAGGCTAGAGTCATCTGGGAGAAGAGAATCCCAATTGAGAAAATGCCCCGTAAGATCTGGCTACAGGCAAACCTATAGGGCATTTTCTTAATTAGTGACTGGTGAGGGAGGGCCCTGCCCATTGTGGGTGGTGCCATCTCTGGACCAGTGGTCCTAGGTTCTATAAGAAAGCAGGCCAGGGAGCAGCACCTCTCCATGGTCTCTGCATCAGCTCCTGCCTCCAGGTTCCTGCCCTGACTTCCTGCGGTGATGGACTGTTCCCTATAAGTGTTAGCTGAAGTAAAGCCTTTCCTCTGAAAGTTGCTTTGGTCATGAGATTTCTTGAAAGCAATAGTAACCCTAACTAGTTCATACTCTGCGGTGGTAATGCTGAAGCCTACAGTACTCACACAGGATTGGCACCCACATAATCAGGAAAAAACTATTCCGAAAATGCTGGGGATTGAAGCGTGTGTCTAGTGAAGTGTCCTAGCAAAGCCCTAACCTTCAGTGTGACAGAGTTTCAAAGTGGAGACTATGGGAGATGCTTAAAGGTCAGAAGAGTGCAGCACTCACAGTGAGATCAGCGACTCCCAAGAACTGTGCTCTGCCACCTGAAGACAGAGCAAGAAGATGAATCTGCCCAAGTGGGAAGACAGCAAGGCCTCACCAGAACCCAGCCGTGCCGGCACCTTCATCTCAGACGCCCAAGGTTCACACACCGAGTGAGACAGTACATTCCTGCTGCTTAAGCCATGCAGTACGCTGTATCACATTCTGTTACACGACCCAAGCTAGCTACCACAGCCAGGCATTTCCAGATGTGTAAACAGCAATAAACATGCCCATTCACCCCTTTTAAACCAGCAATCCTACATCTGAGTTTTTAATTGTTTCCAAATAACTCAAAGAAACTAGTCATTCAAACATGTGACAACGTTCTATATATGAAAACATACATCACTTAAACCTTTTTTAGAGCTGGAGAGATGGCTCAGCCGTTAAAAGCACTTGTTGCTCTTGCAGAAGACCCAGGTTCAATTCCCAGCACTTACACTGCTGCTCACAACTGTCCATAACTCCTGTTCCAGAAGATTCCATGTCCTCTTCTGGGCTCCGTGGGCATTGTACACATGTGGTGCACACATATATACTTGAGCAAAGCACACACACACACACACACACACACACACACACACACATGCGCGCGCCACTCTAGCTTAAACATGTAGTTAAATACTAACCAAAAGCAACAATCTATAACAAAGTTAATCATGTAAATAACATGGACAAACATTTAGAATGTTAGCAACAAACAAAATAATTTGCTGGAAAGCATTTTCTTTTATTTAACAATGCAAGAAATAAAATAGTTGAGAGTGTTAGGTAGATCCTTACGTGTAATCACATCCTAACTCTTTCGTTATAGACAAGTAACTTTTTCCAGACAGTGGCCACTACTCTCAAGAATTGAGAATGAAATATTGACATTTTATACACAAGAACCATCAATTTCTCAATATAACACTTTATTATATTATTACTTACATAGAGATGGTCTCCAAGGCATCTTCAAAGATGTCCTGGAAAGGAACAGAGACTACAGTGAGTTTCTCAAGAATGAAGAGTTTCCAATGTGAAAAGGGAGTCTATGTATGGGGAGTGGGGAGGAAAGGGATGAGCAGGGGCAGAATAACAACTCTCAGTGGATGAACCCACTCCCAGAAATCTCTGTGAATTCGAGTGAGGTTTCTTGCTCTCTATTTTTACTGGGATTGAGACTGATTAAAAACAAACACACGGCCTGCAGTCAGTCACCTGTTTCAAGGGTGTGACTTGTTGCACTCAGTTGCTTTTCCTCCTCGGTCTCAGTCAGCCCAGATGTAGAACATCTGAGTAACAGGACATGCCTGAATCAGTCTTCACTTTCTCCATGACTAACCACCTCAGCTTCCAGCAGGCCTTCATCTCAGACCTACCAGCAATCCTCTGATCCTAAGCGAGGCTTCCCACCACCAACACGCCCCTTGCTGCCAGCCAGGGACCTGCTCAGAAGCATCAACATATTCTGTCCTAGTCAGGGCTATTATTGCTGTGATGAAACACCATGACCAAAGCAACATGGGAGGAAAGGGTTGGGCTGGCTTACACTTCCATCACTACCCATCATCAAAGGAAGTCAGGACAGAAACTCACACAGGGCAGAAACCTGGAGGCAGGAGCTGACACAGAGGCTCTGAAGGAGTGCTGCTCACTGGCTTGCTCCCCAAGGCTTGCTTGGGGCCTGCTTTCTTACAAAACCCAGACTACCAATACAAGAGTGGCCCCACCCACAATGGGCCAGGCCCTCTCGCATCAATCACTAATTAAGAAAATGCCCTGCAGGCTTTCCTACAGCCCAATAGTAGAGAGGCATTTTCTCGACTGAGGAGCCCTCCTCGCTGATGAGTCTAGCTTGTGTCAAGTCGACATAAAACTAACCAGCACATATATATTCATACTCTCTCTCTCTCCCTCCCTCCCTCCCTCCCTCCCCTTTTCTCGCCCCTCTGTCCTGGATCTCACATGCACAATACATTCCACACTCACACACACATCCTCACACAGATCTCACACATGTGCAACAGTCAAAAGAGAATGAATGCCTCAGCCAGCTGTTGGGACCCCCCAGAGCTCGGTCTCGAAGCACACTTCTCTCCCCCTCCTAGCACGACCGCCATGGCCCACGCCGCCAGCACCTCTAGAAGAGCCACCTCGCTGGCCTCCCTACCTCCCATTCGATCTTCACCCAGGAGCCGCCGCCTCTGCCTTCCCTTTAATACGCACACACCATCGCCCGCTCTAGACGCTTCGGGAGCTTTCACTGTACTGAGCCCAACTCCTTCCCACAGCTTCAGAGCCCTGCCCGCCGGGCGGGCCGTCTCGGAGCCACCTCCACCCACCGGCCTCTTGGGCATTCTTTCCGCTTCAGCCCCACATCTTTCTTTTCAGCTCCTCTAAGGAGCAATGCTCCTCGGCCCAAGGCTGACTCCATCACTCCTTTCAGCTCAGAAAGTCATTTCCTCAAGGTTAGGTCTTTGATCACACTAATTAAAGTTACCAAAAAGAAATAGCAAAAGCAATCTTTATACATCAAATACTAAAACGAAAAAAAAAAAAAAAAAAAAAAAAAAAAAAAAGTTACCAAGAATAGCAACTTATCATTTCTCATCATCTGACTTTATTTCGTCCACAAGACTTAGAATCTGTAATCATCTTCCTTGTTTACTTGGCCAATAACTAATTGTAAGAAAGAGAAAAATGTCACCAAAGCGCTCCTTAGGATTTGAAGACCCTGTGAAGGGAGGAGGAAGCACCACCCTGCCTCAAGGCCTGAAACACCAGGGGCTGCCAGATGGTGAGCGGTGGCTGTGGGAATCTGAATGAGCTTACCACAAAAGCCTCCAAGAGTTCAATGCCCAGAACCCACAGAAGGCAGGCGAGAGAGGAACGCCCACGAAGGCGGTCTCTGACAGCGTGCCCTGGTATATGCCCCATGTGCGGGCGCTGCTCATACACTAACGCAGGAATCACAGGACTGTTTTGTTGCAATGATTTAAAAAGATGTGCAATACCATAGGAAAGGGAGGGAGGGTGGAGGACGTGGGGCTTGTTCAAGTCCCCTAAGAGAAGGCCATGTCCTCCTGGTAAAGCATGGCTATTTTTTTTTTTTTTTTTTTTTTTTTTTGCTTTGCTTTGGTTTTATGCTTTTTAATCAGCTCTGTTTTGTGATTTTTGGCCAAAAGAATGGGACCTGAGTTGTATCTCTAGTCCTGGATGGTGACATGCCATTCTACACTGCCCAAAGATCCCGAAGAAATACTATTTCCTCTTCCCTTTAAGAGTTAAGCCATGGGAGCCTGTCAATCACGTGGACAAGAAAAGATCCTTCAGGAAATCCGTCCATCACACCTGAAAGATGTTAAAAAGATGAGCATGCTTGATGCAGTGGGAAGGGGCTTGGACCTGCCTAGGCTCAGTGTGCCGGGCTCTGCTGACTTCCCCTTGGGAGACCTCGATTTGGGGGATGTGGGGATGTGGGGTGGCTTGGGAAAGAGGGGTGGAGGTGGGAGAAAGGAGGTGAGATCTGTGGGTGGTATGTGGAGTAGAAAATTTCTTAATAAATAAGAATTAAATAAATAATTAAATAAATAAATAAATAAATAAATAAATAAGATGAGCATGGAGCTGGAGAGATGCTGAGCTGTCAAAAGCATATGCCACTCTTGCCTAGGACCTGACTCTGGTTCTCAGCATCTACATCAGGGGCCTCACAGCCACCTGTAACTCCATCTCCAAGGGATCCAACACCCTCTTTGGGCCTCTGCGAGCACCTGGAACCCATGTGTGCACGCACCCACACAGACACACATATACACATAAATAAAAACAAATCTTGTCTTTAAAAAAGTATTTGTAAGGTGGGAGTAACAACTGTCCCCTAGTGAGATATATACTTTCCAGGCCAGAAGCAAGGCCTGGATGATGCTGCCAACAGAGCCACTGCTTCCTAAGCCTGTCTGCTGTCCCAAGCTCTAAGTGAAAAGCACAGCTCCCATCTCCTTCCCAGACACCAGCCAAAATCCTCCATCAGCCTGAATGACCATCTCGGCGTTCTCACTCTCTCAACACAACTATCCAGCTGCGTACCAACTTCCATTAGCGAGCCTGCCAGCTTCTCTGTCCTGGAACTCAACGGGCTTGACTTGCTCCTTACCCACCTTCTCCAGGCCGGCAGCTTGCCTGCCCTGGTGTGTTGTTGGTGTTTGTTTGTTTGTTTGTTTGTTTGTTTGTTTGTTTTCCCTCTCAAACGCCATCAGAACTGTTCTCTGGTTTTCTTCTGGGTCATTTTAAATTCTATTATCTAATGTAAGGATATTATTATAAAAAGTGAGTTCTAGGCCAGCAGGACTACACAGCAAAAATCTGTCTCAAAAATAAAGAAATCAAAGCAAGTCCTCTGTCTGTGAACCTGAACTGAACCACACAGCTCTTAATCAAAAGCTATAAAAGCTAATACTCCAGAGACCACCTCCAAAGCCGCACCTGTAACTGCTCCCAGCTCTGGTGGTGAACAAAATCCAGCCTTCTAGAGATCTCAAAGGCTACAAACTTAACTCTCAATCCGAGCAGACTAAAAGGAAGAAAAGAAAAAGAAAGCAGTACCATTGCGCCTCTGACTTTTATATGCTTAGGGGAACAAATGAAAGCTTTCAGTTAATAGAAATAGGCCTCAGGAAAACTCAAGTCACGTGTGGTGGCAGAGACTTGTAATCCCAGCACTCGAGAGGCTGAGCAGGAGACTAGACTACAAGACCTTATCTCAAAACACCACATTGTTTTTTCAAACAAAATTCTGATCATGAAATAGAAACATCGCCTACCTGAAGACCAGGTGTGCCTCGGACATTCAGGACTGAATCTCATTTCACACACTCTTCTAAAGCAGTCTCCTAGGGCACAGCTCCCCAGTCACTCTTCAGGAAAGTGCTCTTACTACCTATAGACCAAGTTTCCCCCGCTGACCTAAAATGTACTGTGTACACTCAGAGAGATGAAAAGCCACTGTGTCTGCTTCCTTCCTTCCTTCCTTCTTCCTTCCTTCCTTCTCCTTCAGACAATCCTTTACTACGTTGTCTAGGCAGACCTGGAACTCTGGTGCTCAAGGGATCTCCCACCAGACCCACCCTCCAGCCTCCCACGTGCTGAAACTACAAGCATTTGGCTTAAGCCCTTTGATGATCAAAACTTCATTTTTACAAATGACAAAATAATTTTTTTTAAATCACAGATGAGAAAGTGAAAATCTGGGGTTATAGGTTAAATCATTCTGGTGAAAATGACCATTTTCTATGACTATAGCTAGGCATGGTGGCACATGTATTTAGTGCCAGCACTTGGGAGGTAGAGGCAGGCGGATCTCTGTGAGTTCGAGGCCAGCCTGGGCTACCAAGTAAGTTCCAGGAAAGGCGCAAAGCTACACAGAGAAACCCTGTCTCTGAAAAAAAAAAAAAAAAAAAAAAACACAAACAAAAAAAAAGAGAACTATAAAAAAATCAAATGAGTCCATTTTTACTAAGCAGCTGCTTCATTTTGGTGGGCTGTATTTTATTCGGATGACTCAGTTATCTACTAAAGCAGCCCACACAGGATTCACACACAGGGATGTGAGAAAGTCAAAAACACATTAGTGCTTCTCCCTCTGCACACAGGAAACCATGCTGCCACGGCATCAGCACGGAGCTGGCACTTCACCAACCAGGGAGGAGGATGCTGCCAATGTACAGAAGAGCCTTATCTTAATGGCCAGAACGCTGAGGAAATGTGCAGAGGTCATTCAGGAGCACACTTGACGGCTGTGGCTGGCTGTGGTCCTGAGGGGCCTGGAGGAAGGTGTGTGTCAAGTGCACCCACACCACACCACACCACACCACACCACACCACGGTTCGCCGTTCCAGGAAGGGAGGGCCGGACGAACAAATGTCAAGCACACTCCAGTCAGCTGTCTGCCTTCCTCACGGCAAACCCTCTTCTCTAATTCCAGTGTTAGCATTTGTAACCCGCGGAGGTAGGGAGCACCCCAATACCTGCAGGAGACACCGATTAGGAGAATCAGGGTGATCAGAGAGTCAAGGGCAGTCAGCGCCCACTGATGCAATCACAACATGATAGCATGAGTCTCCCACTCCACCCCCTGCCAACTCTGCACCCCTGCCCCCCCCCAGCAGAAAGCACTTCCTGCAAGTTTGTGCAGGGCTCCGTGGAAAGTCTAGGGTCACATGTCAGTCAATCATGTGCTCTAACGTCTGAGGGGCGAGTCTGTCCCTGAGCACTATCACTATGAGTAAATATGCATTAGTGACTTAATGACACTGCCAGCCCAGGAGGGTGGAAAGTACAACGTAGGCTTGGGAGGTAGACCTGTCTGGGTGTGGACCTTGCTTCTACCCTTGACCTCAAGCAAGCCTAGCCCCTTTAGTCTTCCACTTCCTCATGCTATGACAGGAATCGCAACCCCCTCCCAGAAGTCCTGTAAGGATTTTGGTGACACAATACATAGAGGACAGGCCTGACTCAAAACAGGGTCCACCAATACAGCCGCAGGGGCTATCCATCCTCAGAAAGGAGATCAGCCAGCTGACTCCTGAAGACAGAGCTAGAAGCCCTCACCATACTTAACTCTTTTTCATACCCAAGACTCTAAGCCTCTGCCAGAAAGGAGGAGAATGATCAGACGAGGGTAGATTTGCAGCAAAGAGAGACTCCCGAATGCTAACCACCAGCTCTCTGTCCTTCTCAAATGCCTTCGCCTCACAGTCTCTCACATGCCTTCCCTTCTCATAGAGTTGACTTCCCAGCATGGAAAGCAGAGCTCCTGGGCACAGACTCACAGGACCTCAGCGCCCCAGGGAGCAGTGTGACCTTGGCCAACATACACAACCTTTGAGGATCCAGCCACAAGAGTAAAGCAGAGGCTGGCCCAGAACCACCTCTGGGTGCAGTCATCTGCCCACCAGACATGCAGACAAACCTCAGTGAGGACTAGCTACTGTGATGCACCCACATGGAGCACTGGGCTTCTGGAGTGTGGAGTATCAGATCAGTGCCACCAACCTAGTCCTCCACAGCCAAGGAAGCCGCTCACAGAGAGATTCTGTGGAATTTTCAACAAGCCCAGGAAAGTGATGAGATCACAAACCAACCACCAGATGTCGCTCTCATGAAAAGATTGGGCTAGTGTGGCTTTCACTTCCATTGCCCACAGAAGAATGTGTTTTTAAAAATGAAAGTTAAAAGGAGATGTTGCAGCTTAAGGGAGAAAAGTTCTAAAGGCAGTACTTTTAATCACTCACACTGGGACACGCCTTTAATCCCAGCACTGGGGAGGCAGAGGTGGGCGGATCTCTGCGAGTTCAAGGACAGCCTGTTCTACACAGTGAGATCCAGGACAACCAGGGCTACACAGAGAAACCCTATGGGGGGAGGGGGAGGCACCTCTAAATTGCCATAACAGAGCACATATAGTGACTCCCCAGGGGAATGAGTATGTGTGAACATAAAATGTGCACTACATTTAGGAGGGGGCGTGATCAAAATCCGTAATGCACATGTATGAAATTGCCAAAGACTACATAAAAGATATTCTAAAAGATGCACACTGCAAAGTACAAAATATAATAAAGGTCATTTGCAAAAGGGAAGTCTTTTACAATTGTATATACTGAATTTATTTAACCTAGATGAGCAAATTATTTCACTTTCATTGTTATTACTTGGCTAATATTTTTATGATTGTAAAATCAACCTTGCAAATCACTTGTTACATCAACACCCCTACCTTCCAGTGCTAACCAATACCTTATCTACCCACGATTCATAGAACAGCTAGGGCCTACTAAGGGGAAAGGGGGCAGGGGAATAATTTTACACAAGAGACCAAGAGCAAGCAGATTGTGTAACTATCATTAACGGAAGTGTTTTTCGATTAAAAGGAACAGAGTTCATACCACAATACTGTTTCTTCAACTTCCTACTATTAAAATATAGCTCAGTGGGTAAAGGTGATCGCTGCCAAGACTGATGAGTTCAGTTCCCAGGCCCCACATGGCAGAGACTCACAGCTGTAATTTGTCCTCCTACCTCCAACTCAGGCCATGGCATGAAGGTGCCCACATGCGCATGCATATACAAACACACACACACACACACACACACACACACACACACACACACACACACACGCTAAATAAATAAATAAAAATATTCATGCCCATGGATCCCTCTGTTAACATACAGTCTTGGGGGGAAAACAGATCACATGATCTTCCGTAGATAAACTATGGTACAATTATTTCACTCAATTCTCTTCAGTTGTTACATAAAAAATAAGAGTGGATCTATTTCTAAGACATATTAAGTGAAAAATTCACAGTCCTCGAAAAGATGCATGGCCTAGTATCCCATTTATATTAATAAGGTACCCTGCAAGTTATGCTAATCAATAATAATCAGTAATAAAAGACACAGCGGGTTCCTTCTGAGGTAAAGAGGAAGATCGTGTTAGCTTCTGAGTGATTTAACACTTTTTAGCAAGAATGCCTGTGTGTCTCTCAACAAAGCAGGAGCAATCTGAGCATCATAAAAAGGGAGACTGTTCCTTTAAGAAGCAGATCCAGCACACCAGGAGAGAGTAAGGCCAGAGACACTCCCACTTACCCTGTTCCGTTTCAAAATCTGGAAACTTTTAAAAAAAAAAAATACTGTGGGGGCCCAGCACCTACATTTATTTACCCCAGGAACTCCTGAGGAATGAGGGATAAGAGACTTAGGTAGAAATAAAGAGGGGAGAGAAACAGAGAAATGCAGGATATCCACCGGCCCAGAACTTTATTCCAAAGGGCTCTTTATAACAATGTCAAGGGGAAACCCAGTCTTGAAAAAACAAAAACAAACAAGCCTTCGACATAGGCCGAGCTTTCATAATTAATAAGAAGACTCTATGTCATTATTTAGGAGCTGGCAGCCCAAAAACCAATCCGATTACACGTTTAGTTCTTACACAGCCCACTTCTGTAAATGAGACCACTTCGTACCACTGCCCAGGTTACCAGGGGTCAGACGACCCAATGGCATGGCCACAGCATTCTTATATCCTGCAGAACAGGCTCCGGGCAAGTCAGGTAGTGCGCCCAGCTGTCCTCTCTCTCCTGCCTTCATTTATCTGGACTTTTTATACCATTATCTTTCATAACATTGACACTCTTTTTCTTCTCTCTTTTCTTTACAGCCTTCATCACTGAAGTTCTCTGACAGATCTCTGTGAGTAGAATAAGGTAGTACTGCACTGCAGAAGGGTTCCATACCTTCTCAGGGTGTTTGATCTGGAACGCCTGCCCCTCCAGTGGTGGTCATTTTAATCACCTAACACAGCCGCCCATTTCTCCACTGTACCGTGACTAGTTTTGCTTGGCAGTTACTTAGAAGTTTACGGTGAGGGTCAGCAAGACAGCGCAGCAAGCCGGATGGTGGTGGCACGCGCCTTTAATCCCAGCACTCGAGAGGCAGAGGCAGGCCGATCTCTGTGAATTCGAGGCCAGCCTGGGCTACAGAGTGAGTTCCTGGACAGCCAGAGTGGTTTACACAGAGAAACCCAGTCTCAAAAAAAAAAAAAAAAAAAAAAAAGGCAGTGCAACAGAAGAGCGCTTGCCCACACACCTGCGGCTCTGAGTTCAGTTCCTGGAGTCCACACAATGAAAGGACAGAGCTGACTCCCACGAGCTTTCTTCTGACTCCCACGCATATACACACAACGACTTAATGGATTGATTAACGTGAGAAAGTTTGCTGGAAGAAGAGCATGTAAGCTCACATCACTGCCTTACTCCTCGCCCAGATGTGCCCCTGGACTCAGCACCTAGGACAGTGCCGTCCTGACCCAGCCCCTGAAGCGAGCATCAACCACCACAGCAGACTCCTGAAGCAATCTAACACTGAACACTGCGTCCAGCCTGTTTCAACCTGCCCCGGTATTCTACCACAGCCAACCCTCCGGCTCCCGACACAGCTGGCCATTGTTCATCTCCCATCCCATGGGATGGACTCAAAGATCCCCACTGTTTTCAATGCTCTACAATATATCTACTGTTCTTAACCACTGTGGTGCTCAAACTGTCCCAAATGTGGTCCAGGTAACTTGTAAATTCTCACAAACGTCCCTCTTGAGAAAATTCTAATGCTTAGTTCTTGCTCGCCGTTAAGAATTCCTATGTCAGAATTCTTAATCTGGGAATCTGAGGTCTACCTGAACTTTCGATTATTTTCCCAACTGTCCACCGTACACTGCGGTACCGAGCCAGACTCCTCTCTCCTCTCTGGCACACCGATGTAGATCCCCAGAGGACTTTTGACAGTGGGTTTGGTCTGCTGCCGTCTGAGGTTGACTTCGTCACAAGCCATTAGTTAATCTCTCAACTCCTCTAAATGCCTGCATGTGGATTAGGTTCCACCTGCTAAAATACGCCTGCACATACAGGGCAGGCACAAACCTGTAATCCCAGACTCGGGGGGGGGGGGGGGGGGTGCTAGGGGAAGGAGAACCTGAGTGTCTAGGCTAGCCAGGGCTGAAGTGTGAAAACACAAGACAAAACACAGGTTCCTTCTTTCTGACAGGATACACTGGCCATCTAGAGGACGGGGCCATCTTGCTCCCCTTGCTTTTCCTGCTGTCCAGCAGAGGTGAGAACAGGCTATGTCAACAGCAGTGTCTGGGCTCTAGCTCACTGTACTAGAGTGAGTACTAGTGTACTCTAGCTCACTGTAAAGTGCCATAAAGGCACTCCAGTCATGGATTTTGTCTTAAATGTCCCCAGAGGTTCACATGTTGCAGGCTCGGTCCTTGATGATAGTGTTGCTAATATAAAGTACTACTGGGCTGTGGTGGAGCCTGTAAGAGGTGGAGCCTGGTGGAGGAAAGTTACATCATAGGGAGCATTCCTTGGTAGGTGATGTTGGGACCTGCCTGCCCCCCCCCTTCCTGGTCACCCTGAGATCAGCAGCTCAGTCCACCACATCTCCCCACTAGAATGTTCCGCCTTGCCTGGGGCCCAAAAAGCAATGGAGCTAGCTAGCTGGCCTGGGATTGAAACCAAAGTAAACATTTCCTCCTTTAACAGTTCATGCAGCTATCTTGTCCCAGTAACAGAAAGCTAACGAACACAGCCCCAAAATCTAAGCCCAAAGCACCAGGTCTTCCCTATGTGGGTCATCTCTAGCTAGGACTAGGATGACTCATGAACAGGAGCCTAGATCAAACACTCTTGGAGCCTTTCCAAGTACTTCATTTCCTCCTTTAACTGCCTACAGCAACCGCTGTTTCCTGCAGTGAAAATTAGACAGAAGAGACAGATTACAAAAGGATATAAACAAACAAGATCGTGCAGATAATGACCACAGCTAAGAGAGAACAGAAATGCTGTGCAGAAAAGACCTAGCTGATGTGAAGCTAGGAACCAAGCAAAGCCTCTGCCTGAGTTAGGGTCATCACTGCTGTGATGAAAAACTGTAGCACCAATCTTAAAAGTCTTATAACAAAAAACCCAGAGCGGATATTGGGGTGAAAGCTGAAAGATCAGAACAGCCAGCCACTAGCTTAACTCTACCAAATCCTCAGCCTCAAGACAGTGAGTTCCTGTTTCCTCACGCTTTACATACCTTTCCGTGTCCTGCCATATGACTTCCTGGGATTAAAGGCGTGTGTCACCACTGCCTGGTTCTGTTTCTCTTATGTAGCCCAGTGCAGCCTTGAATTCACAGAGATCCAGACAGATCTCTGCCTCCCCAGTGATAGGATTGAAGGTGTGTGCCACCACTGCCTGACCTCTATGTCTAATTTAGAGGCTGGCTCTGTCCTCGGATCCCTAGGCAAGCTTTATTGGGGTACACAATATATCGCCACAAAACACCATCACCAAAAGGCAAGCTGGAGAGGAAAGGTTTACTTGTTTTATACTTCTACATCATAGTCCATCATTGAAGGAAGCCAGGACAGGAACTCACACAGAGCAAGAGCTGCTGCAGAGGCCATGGAGGGCTGCTGCTTACTGGCTTGCTCCCCATGGCTTCCTTACTCAGCTTGCTTTTTTTCATAGAACCCAGGGCCACTAGGCCAAGGTTGGCCCTACTCAAATGAAGTGGGCCTTCCATCACTAATTAAGAAAATACCAAGCCGGGGTGGCACACGCCTTTAATCCCAGCACTTGGGAAGCAGAGGCAGGTGGATCTCTGTGAGTTCGAGGCCAGCCTGGTCTACAAAGCGAGATCCAGGACAGGCACCAAAACTAACTACACAGAGAAACCCTGTCTCAAAAAAAAAAAAAAAAAAAAAAAAAAAAAAAAAAAAACGAAGAGAGAGAGAGAGAGAGAAGAGAGAGAGAGAGAGAGAGAGAGAGAGAGAGGAATTTCCTACAGCCTTGTCTACAGTCCGATCTTATGGAAACATTTCCTCACTCAGGCTCTCTCCTCTCTGATGACTCTAGCTTGTGTCATGTTGACATTAAACTAGCCAGCACAGCCTCTTTGGAAATCTGACCTCTGTGGTAAGGATGGAAAGTTCAGGAATGGTCATGGCTGAGTCAGCCTGGCCAGGCAGCCTCACACAAGAGCAGTGTGGTAGGGAATAGCGTGGCGGCACATCCCAGAACCTGAATGGGAGGGAGCTGGGCTGTCGGAGGAAAAGAGGCAGAGGGGGGCAGCAGACAGGCGGAGGAAGGAGACTAGGACTATTCTGGTCGCAAGGAGCACGGTTTTCTTCTAATGACTACAGACAGCCATCAAGTCTGTACACTGGGAGGAAACAGGTCATCAGTGTCTGAAAATGACAGGTGGGGACACCCAGGAGAGCAGATCACAGAGGGCAAAGAAGAGGCAAAGATACCAGCAGGGGCTCGCCCAAGCGTGCGGCCATGTGAGAGCGTGGTCCAGGACTGAGGAGGAGTGGGAATGAGGGCAAAGAGGAGCAGCGCGCAGTCACGATACAGCCTGATGGCGCAGAAAGGGTAAACGGAGAGGCGGGGAGGGAGGATGCCCGCCAGGCGCCCCTCGGGTAGGTGGTGCTACCTGAACCCATTTGTTTGCTCCAGAAGATCAGAGAAGGATGACAGGTTCCCAAGGCCTCAGTTGAAGGCAAGGGCTCTGTGGTCTTCAGCACATGAGCAAGGGCTCTTTAACTTCCAAATCCACATCTAACCCACTGCCGTGTGATAAACAGACGAATCCTCACGGGGACTGGGCTTGTGTACTTTCAGATGGCAGGCTTCTCCAATTTTCTCTACTGACCACCCCTTTTTGCCCAAGAAATTTTTATGTAACACCAGATATACAGGCATACAAAATAATAAATCAAACACTGATTGATAATAAATCATAAAAAAAAAACCCCGCTTAAAGACAACTCTTTTTTTTTAAGATTTATTTATTATGTATACAGGCCAGAAGAGGGCGCCAGATCCCATTACAGATGGTTGTGAGCCACCATGTGGTTGCTGGGAATTGAACTCAGGACCTCTGGAAGAGCAGCCAGTGCTCTTAACCACTGAGCCATCTCTCCAGCCCTTAAAGACAACTCTTTAGCTTACATCTAATTTTATTATTAACTAAAGACAAAGGGGCTGGAGAGATGGCTCAGTGGTTAAGAGAACCTGTTGCTCTTGCAGAGGACCCAAGTTCAATACCCAGCACCCACATGGTTTAACATCTTTAACTCCAGTTCCAGGATCTGATGCTCTTCTGAACCAGGCATACATGATGCATAGACATACATTCAAATAAAACACTTATACACATAAAAAATATTTTAAAAAGCATACAAAAAAGGAAAGAAAGATGAAAGCAAAGTTGCATACTAATGAAAAGGATGTGCTTATTTTTCTATAAAGAATTAAGTCTTGGCTGAATATTTGATACTGTAGGATACTGAACATCTTCAGCATTTTTCAGAGTTGAATATTTTGATTTTATAACAGTCAATGCTAAGAACACCACATAAATATACAGTATAAAACAACAAAAATGTGTTTAGGCCATCTCAGAAATATTTGGAAATTCTGTCCTAATTCCAAACCAAAATTCATTAAACATGTTTTAATGAAACTCAAGCCAGTAACTCATATATCAATCCTTTTTTGTTGTTGTTGTTTGTTTGTTTTGTTTTTTGAGGCAGGGTTTCTCTGTGTAGCTTTGGAGCCTGTCCTAGAACTCACTCTGTAGCCCAGGCTGGCCTCAAACTCACAGAGATCTGCCTGCTTCTGCTTCCCGAGTGCTGGGATTAAAGGTGTGAGCCACCACCGCCCGGCTCACTAAGTAATTTTATTGTTTGAGAATTTTTAACCTACGTATGTGTTTTAGTCAAACCCATTTGTCATTCTATCCCTTCCAATCCCTCGACTGTCCCACTACTACTTTTATTTCCCAATTTAATGTGCTCTTTTTTCCCCCCAGTCCAGAAAGTATCTGTTTATTTTTCAATCTCAGACTGGAACAGTTAACTAGCACATGTCTGTCACCACTTTGGCACTTCTGAAGTATGTATTTTACAGACTGACCCTAAATGTCTTTGTTGGCACTTGGTTCAGACTGTAGACTTGGCCAGAATTACTAGACGGTCTATTTGTTGGTGGTTGTATCTGAGGTTTGTCCAGATGCACTTCATTTTGATCATTGGTTAGGTTGTCTTTTTGTTTCTCCCCTACTCTTTACTCAGTAGTTTTCCTTTTTTCATTAATTTGTAGGAAGATGCTTTGAAATCCTCAAGCATTCTCTTCCTAGTATTATCAATTCTTAAACTCAGACATCCTAATAAATACAACCCAAAGCAAACTATCTTCATGTTTGGGCTGAAGAATGATGGGAGGAAATGGTAAAGTCTATTTTCCATGATTCTACCTTGAAAAGTCATGAGAAATAGTCCATGTGTGTGACTGATAGGAAATAAGCAAGTGGCTGGATATCTGAATGGTCAAGCAAAGTCTCCAGGGCTAAAGCACAGTCACGCTCATTCATGAATGTTCCACACCTCCCCAAGGAGGCAGACTGCGAACCCCACCTCATTTAGCTCTGAGTTAGGAAACTGGCTCAGGGCTTCTTTCCCTTGCTTCCCTGGCTTGAGCTATGTCATGTGACAAAACACTTACAAACCAACTGAGGAAGGAAAGGGCTTGTTTAGCTTAGAGTGTATAGTCCCATCACTGAAAGAAGTCATAGCAAGAGCTGAAGCAGAGACCATGGAGGGGTGCTGGTCACTGGCTTGCTCAGCCTGCTTTCTTATACAACTCAGAACCACCTGCCCAGGGATGGCACTACCCACAGTGGGCTGGACCCTCCCATTTCAATCATTAATCAAGAAAGATTAATGTTAATCAAAAACTTGCTTTGTAAACCAGGCTGGCCTTGAACTCAGAAAGATCCACCTGCCTCTGCCTCCTGAGTGCTGGGATTAAAGGCATTCACCGCTACCACCCAGCTTTACACATTATTTAGTTTGTTTGTTTGTTTGTTTGGTTTGTTTTGTTTTGTTTTGTTTTGTTTTGTTTTGTTTTGTTTGGTGGCATTTTCTTAATTGAAGTTTGCTTTCCAGGTGACCGTAACTGGTATCAAAGTGACTAAAATTAACCAGCATAAGCCAGTTCTTCGAAAGGACTTTTTGTTTGGTTTGGTTTTTCTAGACAGGGTTTCTATGTGCAGCTTTGGAGCCTGTCCTGGATCTTGGTCTATAGACCAGGCTGTCCTAAAAATTAAAGAGATCCACCTGCCTCTGCCTCCTGGGTGCTGGGATTAAAGGCAAGCGGTGCAGCTACAATGCCACCACCCCATCCACCCACCCACGCACCCCAGGCTCAAAAGGACTTTTACCTACTGTTTGGATCTAAAAGCAAAAATCTTTCCTACTCAAAGTACATTTTAACATTACTATCAACAAATGAATATGCAAGGCCAACACAGTCGACGTGGCAGACGGCAGTACTGGAAACAACACTGCTAACTATCGCACTCAATGAAATCCTTACCATATGAACGCAATTATAAGAAGCAAGATCAATGCCTAGTTACTACTACCCAGGAGTGCAGTCAAGTATGTGACTATGCCAGACACCGACTGACAGAGTAGCTAGCACACAGCAACCTGAGATGAGCACTAGGGCTCCCTATGGTCTGATGAGAACACCAGAGGACCCGAAGAGCAGAAGCAAAGGCCTGGGATCACTCAGCCAACAGCAGAATCCCACCCATGTTCTTTCCTCCTTTCCTTGCTTGAAACGGGACAAATCTGAAATCCAGACGATTCTGTTTGACTCTCTGTCCTCCTTGACACTAGCTGCCAGGACAGTCCAGCTTTCTAAACAGGCCAGGGCTTAAAAGTGTGAGCGTTAGTGTTTCCTTCCAAGTGAAATCTAAACATGCTGGCTAAGCAGCAGCTGCCTCAGGGAATGAACTAGAACTAGAAAATTAGAGGGGGACAATATCCTCATCACCTACATGTCTGTCTTCTTGCAAACACAACACATTTGTACTGCAGTAACTCATGAAGCCCTCACGCATCCTGGTGATGTCACAGTATCTGTGCTGGCCCAACCTGATCCAAATGCACCCCAGATCTCCAGTCTGCTTTGTTCTCTGCATACAGAACAGTTTCAATATACCTGGGATTTTTAATTTTTCTAATCATTTTAAGCGTTAAAAATGAACTGAGATAAGAAGAAATGGGGGTACAGAAATGCTAAGTGGAATCGAGGTGACAGTTACACAACTCTAAATTTACTGAAAGACAAAACCCTGAACACATACAAAAGGAGTGAGCCACAGCGCGCTTGCCCAGCATGACTGAGAAGTCAGATTAGATTCCTAGCACTGTGTGGAGGGGGGGAAGGAGTAAACTTTATGATGTGTAAATCACAGTTCAATAAAGCTAGATGGCTGGCCACTTTGCTGGCTTGCTTGCTTGCTGGTTTGTTCTCAAGCCAGGGTCTCATGTAAGCCAAGCTGTCCTTGAACTGTCTATGTAGCTGAGGAGGACTGTCAACTCTTGATCCTCCATCTCTGCTCCTGAAGTGCAGAGTAAAGGCATGCCTGGGAAACCGGAAGCAGGGTGGGAATGTCTGTACTGAGATGACGCAAGTGGTCATGAGGTGTTAGGGTTTGGATGTGAAATGTCTCCCACAGTCTGGCTGCCGAGCATTAGAAGTGTTTGGATCTTAACGCGTATCAGTGGGTTAATCCTTTACGGGGTCTCATGAAGAAGACATTACCTGGAGGTGGTGAAGACCAGAAGGAAGGACCTAGTTAGAGGAAGTAGTTGTCTGGAAGCTAGCTCCTGTCTAGACCCTCTTATTACCTTTTCTCTGCACATTTTCCCACAGCCATAACGTGCTGCCTCCCTAGAGGCCCAGAGACCCAAAGCCACATGACAGAGAATGGGCCCTCTCCAACAGTGAGCTAAAGCAAACCCTCCCTGAAGCTGTCTGTCAGGCATTTTCGTCACAGCAACAGAAAAGTCTGACTCAGGAGGGCAATTCTCTCCCCTGGCAGAGAGGACACACCCTGCTGTTCTTCTATGGGGAAGAAAGGCCCCAGTTCCTGCTGAACCCCAGGACACATCCCATCCTGGTTGGATGCCACAACAAAGAGGCCAAGGGGAGACTTACTTCTTCTCTTCTGAGGCAGCCAGGACTGCTGAACAGCTGGAGAGCCAGCAGAGGAAGCTGTGGGAGTGCTAGCAGCTGCAGGGCTTGACCCTGATCAAAGACTTGACTAGCCTGTGTGGACACTGCAGAGGAAACGGGTGGGAGTGAGGCAGGACCACACTTGGGGCAAGAGACAAGGAGCAATAAGACTCTGAAACAGCTAATGCAAAAAGACCACGTGAGCAACCCAAGTACCTAGGACTCACCCCAGACCTGCTGAGTAAGAATCAATGGTGAGAGCCAGGCAGTGGTGCACACGCCTTTAATCCCAGGACTCAGGAGACAGAGGCAGGAGGATCTCTGTGAGTTTGAGGCCAACTGGTCTACAAAGTGAGTCCCAGGACAGCCAGGACTGTTACACAAAGAAACCCTGTCTCAAAAACAAAACAAAAACCTACTGATGTGAAAACTCAGGGATAGCCATCTTAACAAGCCCCCTGCCCCCCAGCAAGGAGCTTTTTGTGCAGATTCAAGTGTGGGAACCACTGGGCCACTGTGAGGAAATGACCATGCTTTACCTCAGAGGCAACAAGAAGCCCAGACAAAACTTTAAAAGGCAAGGTGAGAATGGACTTGGTGCATTGCTTTGGGGCAGAGCAAGAATCCAGAATGCCCTCCAGTGCCCAGGAGTCCTTACATGTCACTTCCTTTACCCTTTCACCTTATACTGTAACTACCACTGACTAAGATGCTCCTCCAGAGTCCACACACTGGACTGGACTGTATTCTTGACTGTAACTGCCTTGAGAGGTAGGAACTTGAGGAAGTGATTACAACATGAGGACTGTGGTGATCTGAATGAGAATGGCCCCCATAGACTCATGTTTGAATGCTTGGTCCCCAGTTAGTGGAAATCTTTGGGAAGGATTAGGAGGTGTGGCCTTGTTGGAGGAAGTCTATCATTGGGGGTGGGCTTTGGGGTTTCAAAAGCCCATGCCTGGCCCAGTCTGTCTGTCTGTCTGTCTGTCTCCCGCTCTCCCTCTCTCCCTCCACCTGCTGCCTACAGATCAGGATGTAAACTCCCCATTACTGCACCCATGCCATGCCTTGTCTACTTCCCACCATGATGATCAAGGACTGTAGCTGGAGTTTTCCTGTGTCCGCCTGACTCCTGCAGCCACTCAGACCCAAGCAAACACACAGAGACTTATATTATTTATAAACTGTATGGCCGTGGCAGGCTTTTTGCTATCTAGTTCTTATATCATAAATTAACCCATTTCTATTAATCTACAAGTTGCCACATGGCTTGTGGTTTACCAGTACTTTTACATCTTGCTTCCTCTGTGTCTGGCTGGTGACTCCTGACTCAGCCTTCCTGTTCCCAGAATTCTCTTCTCTGCTTGTCCAGCCTATACTATACTTCCTGCCTGGCTACTGGCCAATCAGCGTTTTATTTATCAACCAAATCAGAGCAACACATTCACAGCATACAGAGCAATATCCACAACAATGGACTAACCCTCTAAACCTATAGGTAAGCCTGTAACATGAAATCTAATAGGTCTCTTAATTTAAAAAAAAAAAACAAAACTCAGAGCCTGATAATGGGGTCAATGCTGAAAGATCAGAGACAAAGCAACAAGCCACAGCTACTTCTCACCTTGCCAACTCCACACATCCTCTGACTGAATGTCTCTGAGTCCTTAGCCAAAGAGGGTCCAGGTGAAAAGAAAGGTTTAGTACCTGTCTCCTCATGCCTTTTATACCTTTCTCCGCCCAGCCATATCATGTGTGCTTCCCAAATACCGGTAGCAAAGGTGTGTGCCACCACTGCCTGGCTGTTTCTCCCCTAGACTAAATCAATCTCATGTAGTCCAGGGTGGCTTTGAACTCACAGAGATCCAGACGGATCTCTGCCTCCTGAGTGCAAGGATTAAAGGTCTATGCCACCACTGCCTGGCATCTATATTTAATCTAGTGGCTTGTTCTGTTCTCTGATCTTCAGGCAAATTTTATTAGGGTACACACACACACACACATATATCTCACTATACAATATATAAATATATCAATATACAAATATATCACTACACAAGCCCCCAATTAAATGATGCTTCCCTTTAGAAGTTGCCTTGGTCATGGTGTCTCTTTCCAGCAATGGAACACTAAGACAAGGACAAAATCCTCACAAATGGATTAATATCAATTACTGTGGGTGAGGGTTGCTTACTGGTAGAATGGGTTAGTAACTGTAAGCGTGGGTTATTAGTCTGAGAAGATGGTTTAGTTGGTAGAATGCTTGCCTTGCACATAAGAGGCCCTGAGTTCAATCCTATGAACTGTTTTTAAAATGTGGGGGAACTGGGTTACTGGTTCACATGAGTTCACTCTTTCTTTTCCTGCATGATGCCATCAGTCATGCTAAGACGCAGCAAGAAGGTCCTCACCAGATGTAGCATCCCAACCTTGAATCTCAGACTCTCTAGAACTGTAAGAATTGAATCTCTTGGTCTCCAGGGGTTACCATCTCAATAACAGCAGGAAGCAGTAACCACACATAAACATGCCTCCCTACATCCTCATCCCTTACAAAGGGGCTGCATGAAAACCCTGTAAGAACACTGACATCTACCACTGGAAAGAAGGGCTACACAACACAACATCCAGAGCCACCGGAGGTTATCGCCACCTTCCACCTGCGTGTGAGTGGAAGAGCAGATGCCCACTGGCATGGCACTCCCCTGCTGATAATCGCTAACACTGTTCAGTGGTGGACAGAGTTAGAACAGATGGCCCTTTGAGTTCACTCTTCTCCCTTAGAAAAGTGTAAGGACTGTAAATCTACACCATTTATCCAGCTGGAGTTCTGGGAATTAGTAATAGGAAACTGCATTGTCCCAAGGGAACCCTCAGTGAGGTATGCGGCTCGTGCAGGGGCTGGAGAACAATGCCTGACAACTGCTCTTGCTGATGGCACCAGGAGCCAGCCTGTGGGCCAGCACTGATGTCCAGCACTACAGCTCTGCTTAGACCTTCCGCCTTCGCAGCTAGGAGGCAGGCTGAAGTGTCTTTTCCTTAAGATGAAGAAACTGGGAGATGAAGTACCTTGCCCAAGGCTGCATAAGAAGCAGGGATTCAAACCCACTTCCACCCAACTCTAGATCTGCTCACACCACTTGATAAGATGTGTCAAACAGACTAGTTTTTCCTCGGTTCTGGAATCTAAGTAATAAGGAAGTAAGCAAATGTAATCATAGGCTCTACAACATATATAAATAAACTATATCCCTAGAAATCACCCAGGTCAAGGGCCAGCAAACTAAAAGGACCTAGGAGTACTTAGGTAGTGCGTACCATATGACCTTTGACCCAACTGCTCAAGTGTGGTGCAAAAGCAGCCCCAGGCGGCATTTAAACAAATGGCTATGGTTGCATTCCCATAAAATTTTACTTACAAAAATAGGTGGCACATCTGTGTTAGGCCTTCCTCGGGAGCGCCCAGGCCCCTGGCCTAGAGGAAAGGACACTGAATTTAGAGTTAACCTTCTCTGCCTCCAATAGTTGGGTGACCTTGTACCCATCACTTCCTTTCCGTTTCTGAGATGCACAAAGGCTCCTGGACACACGTGATTCTCCTGCCTCAGCCTTTAGGGTCGCTGGGACTACAGATGTGTGCTACTGTGTGGGCAAAAGCTCTTTTTTGACAATGAGGACCACCTCCCTCTCCTGGGAAGTCCTTCGGGGTTTCTGTTTTTCAAACAGTAAGCAGCAAGGACGACCCTGCCGTGCCTTCACTTTCACTTTCCGGTCTCAATCCCATTTCCCAGGGACAGCAGTGAGCAAGGACCCGGGCAGGGCCGGGCAGGGCAGGCAGGGCCGGGCATGTCTGAGGAATTACACAGGCTGTCTCATCACCTGAGTCTCAGTCTCTGGGACAGAGCCCACAGGAGTCCCCACCGCCACGGCAGCAGGGTCAGCCAAAGCTTCTCCTTTCCTCCCACTCTGTCTCAAGGCTGTGAGCACCCAGGAAACTACCCTCAGATTCGCACATCACAGGCAAAGCGAGGATGACTAGGAAAGAATGGCAGCCCCCCGGAGGAAGATGGGGAGACCCGATTTCAAAGCCCTTTCCCAGAAGCCCATCGACCATTTCATGCTAAACAGTCCACCAGATGCTCACTGACTGTGACTGTGCTCTGCGGGCCTCTATGTGAGGAGGGCTGCCTTCTGAGGGCATGGAGCAGCAGCTGGGCTCTGGGCCTGGGTCCCCTGGGTCAGACCTTGAGTACATGACTGAACTTCCCGACACTCTCCACTCTCTCGGATGAAACCTTCAGACTCCACAGAGTGTCACTACAATGCCTGCTTGCTCTTTCCTGGCACCTGTAAGGTGCTGCTACCACTGCCCACTCATCGTTCAGGGATCTTATAGTCTTCGGGTAATATTTTGGTACAGGAAAACATACTGTAATAATGCTGTAGACAGCTGACAGTATCTACATGAGTATTGACTCAAAACCAGCTTAAGAAGTCCCATACAGCCGGGTGGTGGTGACACACGCCTTGAATCTCAGCACTCCGAGGCAGAGGCAGTCTGGTCTATAGAGCAAGTTCCAGGACACCCAGGGCTACACAGAGAAACCCTGCCTTGAAAAAAACAAAAACAAAAACAAAAATAAAAAACACCCCATATACCCCGCCCCCCTCCCCAGAAAAAAAGTAAAAAGAGAAACAACCCTCAGACACAGATCTCCCCAAAGGGGGGCAGGGAGATCACACATCTCCCCACAGGGGGGCAGGGGGAAAGGGGGAGGGTAAGGACGGAGAAATGACAACAAAAACCTGGCTAAGCTACTGCAAGGCCTATCAGCACCTGGCCAAACACAGTCTCAGCCTTGACCTCAGTTCTCCGGTGGCCTCTGCCACAGCCGCACCACCTACAGCATGGCTGACACCACACCTCTCCTCCTGCTCTCAGCTCCACACTGGCTACTGAAATTCCACCTCGGAAACCCTGTTCAAAATGCCGCCTTCTGGGTGACTGATGTCAAAACTGGAAAGGATTGACAGACGCGCGCATTTCAAACTGCTTGCTCCCATTAAGAACCAAGGCCCACGGGATTAAGGGATGGGCTCTAAGTCACTGCGCTGCCCTTCACCAGGGTCTCAGTCTGGAACCCAAGTCTTGGGCTCCTTTCCCTCCGGAGCAGGACACACCTTGAAAACCACACCCTGCTGACCATCCAGACTGAAGTCCCTTGACACCACATCCTGCCTACGGTAACTGTAACTGAGAACTTCAACCTTCTCCCGCAGAGGTGCCCTCATCCATGTCCCCAGTGCCTGCTGCCGTCCCTCCCGTGGTTCTCAGCACCCCATACTCACCCCCAGAGCCCCACCTAG
Source organism: Peromyscus leucopus (assembly GCF_004664715.2). Taxonomy (NCBI): domain Eukaryota; kingdom Metazoa; phylum Chordata; class Mammalia; order Rodentia; family Cricetidae; genus Peromyscus; species Peromyscus leucopus. The sequence continues at coordinate 90,384,693 of NC_051064.1, forward strand.
GGAGAAGAAACTTTCACATCCCTAGCACTTCCCACCCAAGACAGACTGCACCATTTGTTAGTCGCCATAAGATCCAACCTACACAATGTATCATTTACTGAAGTAGTATTTTTAAATATGCAGGCCCCATACAAGTGTCGGCATAATATGATCAAAGCCAAGGTACTTGTCCACAGACCACAGCAAGAAAGAGTCCCTTCAGAGAGGTGTGATGACCTCACCAACATGGCTGCCTGACCACCATGGTACAGAGAGCCAGGGAATTAGGAGGGAGCCCAGACTCACTGGGCCCAGGGATGGAAAAGGAGTGGACAACGGGGGGGGGGGGGGGGGGTGTCCTCTCCTGCTCCTCCCTGCCTAAGCCTCCCAAGTGTGGCAGTGAACATGAAGTGACTCTGGGAGACTCCACTCGAGACTGACTACCGGGCAACAGAGGGACAGGGACAGGGACTGTCCGTAGACTGCAAGATGGAAACCAGGCGTCTCACGGGATTCACAGTATCCGATTCCTGCTGCAGACCGTTAGCAACAGACCCGTGACACAGAACTAAGAGGGCAAAAGCCACCTGGAAGAACTGGCACCTGCCCACAGAAGCACAATTGTGCACCAACTTGAAAGGAGGGAAGTGGGAACCCACGTCTGCGGAGGGGCGGGGAACACCAGGCAAAGGTCTGCCGAGGAAGTAGTGCTCCGGGACTGGCTAGGACCCCAAAAGACATTCAACACCCAGCATCTCACCCAAACGGCGGCGGCGGCCTGTTAACCTGAGCTGGACTGAGGGTACCTGACGCTGTGTTCCTTCCACTCACCGGCATTAAGTTTACAAACAACCTTTTATCATAAGCCCGGGATCCCCCAAGACACTTGCCCCCTACCCTGCCTAGGCACCCATCCCACAGGAACGGGAATGAGTCCTTCTGCTTATATCCCACCACCTCCACCCAGCCTGAGTTTGCACAGGAACCAGAATTACCACTGCATGCTCCTGCTCCCACACCTCTGCCCCGAGCCAAATCCTCCTCCTCCCTCTCCCTGATCAGGCCCTACAATCCAGCCTCTCCTCTCCAACCCCACACCTCCGTTCGACTTCAGGCCTCATCTCAACTCATGCCGACTGGGGAAACAGCCCCCTGCCGCCAACCCCACAGCCAGAACTTCCTGAGGCTGGAGAGAAAGACAGAAATGTATGGCGCCATGGGAAGGGATGGCGCCTTCCCTTGAGTGTGATCGAAGCCTGTGGCTGGCTGAGAACCAACAACTCCTCACAGTCAGCACTGGTTTCAGGCCTTTCTCCTTCCACAGCTGTACCCTTGACATTTTCTAGAAATCTCACCAGTCACTCTATTTATTATAATACTACTTTTAAAAGTGTGTTGCCAGACATGGTGGCATGTGCCACTAATTCCTGGCCAGCCTGGTCTACAGAGCAAGTTCCAAGCTAGCCAAGGCTACATAGGGAGGCCTTGTCTCATAAAAAGAAAAGACGTGTGTCAAACGCCTGCTGTAACCCTAGCAGCTCCTGGGTTTACCTTACCAGACTACAATTCTACCCAAGGCATTTCCAGAGATACCCCATAATCTCATTTATAAAAACAGGAGGGGCTTCTTGGGATCTCTTGAGAAGTAGCTTGAGGAGCTCTTTCTCTTAATTAATACATTGTTTCAACTCCTCTCTAAGAAGTCATACCCATGCTATCCTTCCCTGAGCATCCATCGTTCTATTTTTAATAAACCTAACTCTGCTTCATACTGGTTCATCCTAAAATCCTTTTCTATGTCAAAGCCAAGAATCCTGAGTTTGCCTGAGTTAAGATCTCTTAAAGATTAATGGAGCCCTCAGCCCGCTGCTAGGGAGTATATGGAGCTACTAACAACACTGCCTGATTAAAAACCTTTGGCATCCACTATTTGGGAGACAGAAGCCAGGCTCCTTAGCATGTCATTGTAGATAGTGCCTCATGGGATCTGAGCCTGCCTTTGCTGTGTCTCCTTCGAATCCAGTCCACACCAACTCCCACCCCAGCCTAGCTCTCCACCAGGGTCCTGATTAGCCCCAATACACCTCTTCTTGAACCATAAACCAGTCCCCAAGCGAGGGTGGCCAGCACTCCGTTCCCACCTCTGGGGCTGCTCTAAGTACTGAATGCACCCTCGGTCTTACTGCACTTGCTCTGGAGCCTGCCTTATGGAATCCTTCTACCTGAATCCCACCCTGACCCACAGGCATACTGGTGACTTGGGCAACTAACCATCATTTACTAAGCCACGTCCTCTTCTAGGACCAGTAACTACCTCCTTCAAGTGTGGATTTCCGGCATCATTCTAAGAAAATTGTGGCTATCAGTTTCACTAAAACGTCACCGGCTGAGCACAGACAGAGACACAAGCCTGTCACCCGGGTACCTGGAAGGCAGAGGCAGTTTGTGGGAGTTTGAGGCCAGCCTCATCCATAAGGTCAAGTCTCCAGGCCAGTCAGAACTACATAGCAAGACTCCTCCATCTTTAGAAAAACAAAAACAAAGCTCTAAGCCTCCAAGAGAGGATTTTCTCGATCAGAATCAAATCTTAAAAATCAGACCAGGAAATCAGGCTGGACGTTCATGGCTGCTCTCCTAGCTACTTAGGAGGCTGGGACAAGGGGATCACTAAGACCTAAGAGGTTAAGAGTAACCTGAGGCACACAGTGAGAACCACACCCCTTAGGAACAGGCCATGGAAAGCTCCCATAAGCCATTTCTTCACATGATTCAGCTTCTCCACTTCTTTCCATTATCACTTCCCTACGTAGCCTTTTTAGGTGCCTTCCTAGTTGTACCCTCCCATGAAATTTTAATAACACGCTCTGCGTTGTATGATGTAAGGTAACACAAATGAAAAAAAAAGATAATACATATGGCTTAATTTCCTTACTCAACAATGGGCTCAGAATGACTAATTAAAACTGTAAACATCAAATCCAAAATTTAGCTCTATTAATAACCTAATAGTTGTATTTACCAAATCACTTTTAATTTAAAGTGCAATTTATCAAGTTATACATATGTATACATATATACATATATAAATTTTTCATTCCCATTAAGTGTGTGGTAATAGAAATGTAACCACACTTCTCTTTATAGAATCTAAAAATGCCACTTTAAAAATCAGTTTTCGGGGGCTGGAGAGATGGCTCAGAGGTTAAGAGCACTGACTGCTCTTCCAGAGGTCCTGAGTTCAATTCCCAGCTACCACATGGTGGCTCACAACCATCTGTAATGAGATCTGGTGCCCTCTTCTGGCCTGCAGTCATACATGCTGTATACATAATAAATAAATAAATCTCTCAAAAAAAAAAAAATCAGTTTTCAAGCCAGGCGGTGGTGACGAAGACCTTTAATCCTAGCAGCTGGATGGCAGAGGCAGGTGGATCTCTGTGAGTTCGAGGCCTGTCTGGTCTACAAATCAAGTTCCAAGACAGCCAGAGGTGTTCAGAGAAACCCTGTCTCAGGGGGGGGAAAAAGTTTTCAAAAACAGAATCCACCCAAGGGACACTATAAGAGTTTCTCCACCACTATCATCTCCTTGGCTACTTAGGAAGAAAAAGGATTCCCAAAGTAAAATATTAGCCATGACCTCAAAAGGGGCTTGCGCCTCAAAAAAAAAAAAAAAAAAAAAAAAACTGGACACTAGAACATTTAGATATCCACAGCCCTAACACCTCAGGACCAGGAAACTGAAGGAGCCCTCAGGGGCAAGTGACTTGTCGGTCAAGGTCACCAGTCGTGGACAAGGCCCCTTCTGTCTCATGCACTGCTGTCTCTCCCAATCAGCACCAGCTCCGCACCTGAGATAATCAGATGTTTGCCATTCCAATGAATAAATGGCCCTGGGCAAGTTAATCCCCAAAATACATGCACTTGAGACAGACAAAATGCTTAGTGCTCTCTCAGCTACACCATTTGGTCCCTTTTTTCCCCCAGGAGCATCAGAGCAAAGTGTTCTCAAAGGTACGGACCCCTGGATAAGCTGCTTCCGTTCTGCACATCTGGTGAAACGGAAGGACAGTCTTGTACCCCCAGGGTGCAGTTCTTTAGTCCATTTACAGTCCGGGGCGGTTTACAAGCATCTCAAGAGTACCACCTACAACACCCTAAATGCACATCTCCTTACCCGCCCTAAACGGTTCCCTGGGTTCTTTCACACATGACGTATCTCCCCACCCATGCTGAGACCTAGACAACCAAAACTGAACCTTGTCCTTCTAAGGTACCAAATTTAAGCAGAGTGAATACTCGGTAAAAGACTGGACAAAGTTATGCCAACATACCCATACACCATGAGGGATAAAGGTAGACTTGACATGAACAAAGAGTTTCTTTGTGCCTTGCCCATCACCTGAGACAGACTAATACCTACCATGAAATAGGAGCTTAATAGTCAGTCAACGATATGGCCTGATCAAACCATTATCTCCCCTGCAGTCACGCATTCACTCAACAAACATGTATTCAAGTCTTTGTGCCAGGCTGCTCTGAAACTAATTCCACATGAGCTGAAGCCCTCGTCACCAGCTAGTGAGCTGTTCTCCATTCCTGAGTTTTTTGATTTTTTTTTTTAATTGGCAGTTCACACTGAGTGTCCCCTGTCTCAATTATGCCAAGACAGTCCCAGTTTACAGCTACTGATATGGCTTGCATTTCCCCAACAGTGAGCAGGGGTCAGAAATACCACTCCACGGTTAGGAGAGGTTCTGAGTCTTGTTTGTTTGTTTGTCTGATTTTGTTGTTGTTGTTGTTTTCTTTACTAGGGAAGAAAAAACCCCATGCTAGTGGATGAGGGTGTAATCCAGGCTGGCCTGGAACTCACCATTAGTGATTCTCCTGCCTCAGTCATCTGAGTGCAGAGATTATAGGCCTTTGTCACCAAGCTCAGGATTGTCCCTTCATTTTCAGTACAATTGTACTGTGTGGTGAGGGGCGGGGAAGCAGTTGGAGACAGGCTTGGGAATAAGCAATTGAGACCATTCTGTAGAGAGTCTACAATGCCAAGGGCATGAATATTTAAATGTATACCCAAGAGGGAGCCATAGAAACTTCTAAGGAAATGATAGATGGTCAAAGTACCATAAAGGTGTTATTACCTCGATTACAGAAAAGATCTAGGGCTGTAAAATTAAAAGGGCAGGCAGACAACAGGTCATACCAAAAATACTGCCTAAAGCTATAAATAAGTCGTCACAGAAGAAAGTAGTAACAAATAAGCTATCTCACTGTTTGCCTTGTGTGTAGTTAGAAGGTCCCCCAACACATCCATGCCTTTGGACAAGCGCTAGTTCCTTGGTATGTGGTCTTGGACCCTCACTGCAAAGCAGGTAATAAGGCAGCTTTGGCTGGCCTTAACTACCAGTAACATTTTTTGATCAGCTCTTAAGGCCAACATTTAAAGCACAGTGTTTATTCGTTACCAGGATCCTCTGGCAGTCAAGACAGAATCCTAATTCGTCTCCTCCAAATCATCCACCTATTGCATCATTTGAAACCAAAGCCTTCTCGGGCCACGACTTGTAAAATTCAAGTCAGGTAAAATGGCAGCGGCGGCGGCGGCGGCGGCAGGAGCCTGACCCTCAACTCCGAGAGCGCGCTCCCCGCTGCAGCCGAGTGCCGAAGGAAGCGCTCGAATCAACAGGTCGGGCGCCCCCGCCCGGGAGCGTTCAGACCCCGGCGTCGCGCGAGGACGCGGCGGGTCACTTCGGTAGCCCAGGCAGGCGAGGCCGCCAGCGGCTCTGGACCACAAGGGACGTTCCCCGGCCTCCGAGCTGAGGTTCCGGCCCTCGCCCCCGGGGTGACTAGACAGCCCTGCCCCGCCCGCCCGGAGGACACCCCGCGGAACTTATACGGAAGACCACAGTCGGGTCCAGAACCGCTCCGCAAAAACCCAGAGGCTCCAGGAAGGCTCGGGCCGGCTCCGGGCTGCGCTGCCCGGCCCCGCGGGACGCTCCTCGGCGTGAAGGACAGCCCTGCCCACCCTCCCGGCCAGTCGGGACCCCGCGGGTCTCCGCGTCCTTCCCACGCCCCCTCACCCCCGGGCGCCGGGACCAGCCCGCTCTGCCTGTCTTCGCACCTCATCGGCGTCCAGTTCCACTCGGCTGCCCACGAGCGCCATGTTCCCCTCTGCTGCGGCCGCACACCCACAGGGAACTCAGAACCGACTCTCCCCGGCTCTGGGCTCAGCCCAGCGCGGGTGGAGGCGGAACCGGGGCTGCCCCGGCCCCGCGCGGCCCGGACCGAGCTGTCTCCGCCCCCCCGGCGCCGGGGGCTCCTCGGCGCACCAGTGCCCAAGCGGATGCCGCGCTAACGCCCCGCCCCCCCCGCACGCGGCTCCTTCGAGAGCAGCCAACCAAGGTTCCGTGGGGGCGGAGTCACCCAACAGAGTCAGCGGGCTCCCGGGGGTGTCGGGGAGAAGGATCTCTGGGGTACCCGCCTCCCCGAGAGGGTTAAACCGGAGCCCGGCGCCCGGACTAGAGCGCGCGGGGAGCTGACAACCCAAGGTCGTGGCTGCGCTCCCTCGGTGGCTAGTGGTCCACCTGGCCCTTCGTCTGGCTCCTCCGGTGCGTCTCCTTCGCCCAGAGGGCAGCGCGCCTGGCAGATGCTTCTGGAGGACAGCCACGGGTCACTGGTCACCTAGAGGCATCTGACACATCACATGCCCAAGTCCCTGCGTGGAGAGCATCCTCTTCCAGAGACAGGAACTCGTTTGCCTCTGTGTTTGCAAAGCTAAGGCGTCAGTGTAACTCACAGCCCTGTGAGTCTCCCAACCCGGTCCAGGTGGTTCTTGCTACAGAGTCTCTCACTCGGCCCTTTTGTAAATCCGAATAGATGTGTGTATTTCGTGCTTGAATTATCCACGAGGCTAGGGATGCTGTCTTCTTTTAAGGAAGCATTCCCCAGGACCTCGTGTGCCTTCTCCATTATCTGTTGACTGTTTAGAAACTGATTCCTGCTTCTAACTTGCAAAATGATTGAGCAGTCCCACTGGAAAAGTTAAAGCTATATATTTTAGGGTTGTGGGGGGTCAGTTTTATTTTAAATTCCCCTAAGGGTGTAATTTGATGACAAGTGTTACAAAACACCCCATTCATATAGAGCACCCCCAAAATTTCCTATCCGTATTCTGTGGTGTCCAGTAGACGCCAAACTTCGATCATTATTTTCCCCCTTGTTGTATGCAGTCATTTGCATACGCAGTATCTGGTCTATGAAATACTGTTTGCCAGCCTATAAACGTGAAAGCAGCAAGCCAATTTTATCGGAGTACTAATCATGGGCTGGGACTATGCTGGGGCCCTTGCATGTTTTGTCTCACTTTCTCCAGACCCCTAGGAGGTGGAACACGGATGGGGAAACTGAAACTCAAAGTTGAAGTCACTTTCCTGGGATCAGGCAGCTAAGTAAAACAGCCATGCCGGAATCAGAAAGGCCCGTCTGGCTGCAGCACCTAATTGATAGCAGTCTCTCTGTGCCTACGTCCGACCCTTTTTTTTTTTTTTTTTTTTTTTTTTTGGTTTTGGTTTTGGTTTTTCGAGACAGGGTTTCTCCGTGTAGTTTTTAGTGCCTGTCCTGGATCTCGCTCTGTAGACCAGGCTGGCCTCAAATTTACAGAGATCCTCCCGGCTCTGCCTCCCTTTGTGTTGGGATTAAGGGTGTGCACTACCTCCCGGCTTCCTCTTTTTAATCCCTGTGGTTTCAGTAGACTAGCTGCAGGGAGGCCTATTAACACACATTTCCTGTGAATCACCATGGCATACCATATCCCCATTGATACCAGCTGGATGATGTTACTGCCTCCAAGTACCTTTGCCACAGCAGCAGTAAAGGCCAGTTAAGGGAAAACTCCTTCTGCTCACAAGCATAGACTCTGGCCTGCTTGGAGAACTGTCGTTTCAGTGAAGGATGTCAGTCACTGACTAAGGCACCACCCCTAGGAAGGCGGGCACACCTGACGCCAATGGTAAAGAGGTACAGTGGCATACTTCTCTTTCTTTAACAAGCTAGTTCACTTTTCCTTCTCAGCATCCCTTCCCCCCAGTACATTCTCTTACGGAGCGGCTGACACACAGCTTTCCTAAGTCTGCCCACTTTCCTGAGTTACTCAGAAAAGCCAAACTTTTCTTTTCCTTTATCTCTTTTCTAAGCCTATGTTCTCTAAACTTTCTCGAAAGCTCCTCCCCATCATGCACTTCCGTGCCGGCTTACAGTTCTCTATTTTTCTTTTCTTTTTTCCTTTATCTTCTCTATTTGCCTCCCTGTCGAGATTCACAGTTTGCCTGCCCTGGAGGTTTTTCTTTTAAACTCTCATAAAATTGTCCTCCAACTTCCAATTGAGTCCATTCTTAAATTATTTTATCAATGAAACTGAGAACCTCCAAGAGAAGACCTTGATTTTCTGGTATCATTTAGCTACCATGAAGGAACTCCCTAAAATTCTAGTAACACCTTTATACTAAAAATATAAAAAAAAAAAAAAATTGTAGCCAGGCTGGTAGGAAGTATGATTATCTTTAAAAAAAAAAAAGAAAGAAAGAAAGAAAGAAAGAAAAGGAAAAAGAAAAGAAAAAATTGTCCCACTAAATGTTTTTTTTAAAATATTGAAACAATGCATCTCAAGAAATCAGAGCTCCCCTCCAGGAATCTCATCTTGGAAAGAGAGAAAACCTAAAGGGAAACTTTTCTCTCAGAAAGAGATTTACAACTGTTCAGGCCACTTTGGAAAAGACGGGGGGGGGGGGGGGGGGGGGGGGGGGGGGATGGGCAGGACCACACCTTAGCCTGGGCCACCCAGACTCACATACTCCTGGCCCGGTCACTGGCCCTCTGCTGAAACCTTAACTGCACTTCAGGATCTCCCTGCCAAAAATGGACCCGGGGAGTCTCTGATCTCTTTGCCCCTCTTCTCAGTGTGCCCACAATTAATTAATCTCCTTTTTCTGCTTTTCACTGTTAATTTGGCTTTTTAATTGGCTCAGGAAAGACAGGTGATTGAACTTGACTTTCAGGGCACAGGTCATGACCTTCAGGCTGGTAACAGTCTCTAACCCATAAATAACAAGAAAAAGTGGTTTGGTTGAGGTGACATACTAGTTAAGCACTGGTTTGATTGAGGTGACATACTGGTTAAGCACTTTTCTGCCTGGAGATGGGCTAGCATGGAGGAAGGCCTGGGTGTATCCCAGTCCTGCAGAGACCCAGTGTGGTGACACAGGCCTCTTACCTCAACTCTAAATACAGACACAAGAGAATCAGAAGTTCAAGGTCATCTTCCAACCACACACAGAATTGGAGGCTACCCTAGGCTACATAAGACCCTTGACTCAAAAAGAAATTATTGCATTGTACTCTTCAAATGGGTGAATTTTATAATTACATATATACATAAATATCAATGAAGCTGGTATTGGAAACGCATTCTCAGGGTGCTTTGAAACAGACACGTGGGGCTAGAAAGGACTTGAACATCATTTAGTGCTGTTACCTGTGAAAGTTTCCGTCCCCCCTCTTAGCCACCCCACCCTACCTTCACCTCCTTCTGTCTGGGACCAGACTCTACACTATTACTCATGCCTGGTGCAGCTTTTTAAAGTTCACTGCCTCCAAAATTAATATGTTTTGATGGGGAATGATCTTGTTGGTAACTGACTTCCTCTCCCATATGCTCTGTTGTTTCATGTTACTTTCAACTCCAGTTTTCAAGAGACTTCAAACTATGTGGCTCTAATTAGTGATATAATTACGTTATAACGAGAACCAGGTTTAATTTTTCCAAAGTGTCTATTTATAACCTTGGGTTTGATGGAGGGTGTGCTGAATATATAGATCAGTATAGATCAGAGACTAAGCCTGAAGCCCTATGTGCTGTCAGTTCTTGTCACTTATTTGTGTTTCAATTATAAGTAATAAATGTGTTGTAGCCACTGGAACATCTAGTCTCTGGTTTTTGCTCTTAGACATCAGCTTTCTTTTTCAGTTTATGAGTAGCTTTGTAAGATCACAGATGACAAATAGAAATCAGTTCTTTCCTGTGAACAATTAGAACAGGTTCATTTGATAAACAGAGCTCTCCTTGCCAGGAATCATTATGCTCTCTTAGGCAAGTCTGATTACTCAGATATCCCATTTCCTGATTTATCTAGCATAGGGATTAAGTAAGAATGACGTTGGAATTGTTTCATTTAAAAGCGGCGCATGCTTAGAGAAGTTTCTGTTTCAAAATGAATCTAATACTGGGGACAGTTTCCTGCTAGGTCTCCATGGTCTCTTTACCCTTGGCTGGGTGGTGAGGGGTTCTGTTGATGCTTCATTTAAATAGAAGTTACATCCTTGCTTTTGTAAGAGAAGGGCAAATCTATGCAAGTGCTTGTGGTAAGTCATGTTTGCAAATGGCTTTGTCTCAGTTCTTCAAGGAAAGTTCCTCCTTCTAAAACAGCCCCTCCCTCTCTGGGACTGCCACACCCTCCTGCTACCTTCATTGCATGAATCTCCCTTTACCTGAACGACTTCATTCATTCATGTGTTAACTTGCTTAAATTCTGTGACCCTCAGCAATAATGCAAGCTATATGAAGGAATGGATTCTGAGTTTATGTCTACAGCAAAAACTATAGAATAAACACTTAATGGATGTTTAATAAATGGCCATTACATGAATGAAGTATAAAATGTTCATGAAGGATTATTACTTGCACCTTGCAATGCCAATTCCCATAATTAGCCTCATCCATAATAATGCTGGAGATTACAGAATGCAAGGTATGTGCTGTCTGCAAAGAAAATGTGAGGCTGGGGAGATGGCTCAGTCTGTAAAGGCTTTGCTTTGTAAACACAAGGACCTGAGTTCAATCCCCAGAACTCACTTTTCTAAGGTCAGGCCTGGTGACATGTATTTGAAATCCCAGCTGTGAAGGCAAAGATGGGCAGAGCCCTGGCACTGGCCTTGCACACCTGGCAAAATCTGGGTCAATGAGAACCCATGTCTCAGAAAACAAAGAACAAAAACAAATAACAAAAAACAACCTGAATGGCAGCCAAGGTCATCCTCTGGCCTACACACACACACACACACACACACACACACACACACACACACACACACACACACACGTTCGTGCTTTCACACCAAGGAGGTACTGGAGCTGGGCATGGCAGGTGCCCATTTGAGCACTCTGGAATTAAAGGCCTGAGAAGGGGGGGGGGGGGAGGAAGATACTGTTTCCTAAGGTAATAGGATAAACAGAATGACTGTTTTAACATGTCCTACTTTTTTTCAAAACTATAAAAAGTGAAACACTTAGAAGTTGGCATAAGGTAAGTGTCTTAGATAGGATTTTATTGCTGTAAAGAGACACCATGACCACGGCAACTCTTATAAAGGAAAACATTGAATTGGGGCTGGCTTACAGTTTCAGAGGTTTAGTCCATTATTGTCATGGCGGGAAGCATGGTGGCATGCAGACAGACATGGTGCTGGAGAGGTACATGAGAGTTCTACATCTGGATCTGCGGGCAGCAGGAAGAGAGAACAACCCTGGGCCTGAATTGAGCTTCTGGAACCTCAAAGCCCCTCACCCAGGAATATACTTCCCCCAACAAGGCCGCACCTCCTAATAGGACCACTCCCTATGGGCCTGTGGGGGCCATTCCATTCAAACCCCCACAGTGAGTATATATACACTTTTGCCTGCTTAACTGTTCTTTGTTTTCTTATCTCCTCTTCCCTCTCTTTCTCCTCCTCCCTCCCTCCCTTCACAACCCCCCACCCCCAATCGCCTTCCCACTCAGAGGAGACCCTCAGAAGAAAGCAACAACCCAAACACTCACTTCGGCAATATGCGATTTCCAGACAGTGTTGAAAAAACATAAACAAGACCAATAAACAAGAGCAAATCTGTAAACCGGAAGTGAGCACCTCTAATCCCAGCGCTCCGGAGGCAGAGGCAGGTGCATCTCTGTGAGTTCAAGACCAGCCTGGTCTACACATCAAGTGCCAGAACAGCCAGGACGGTTACACAGGGGGAAACCCTGTCTCAAAAAACAACAAAGCAGTAACCTGCTCACTGCCGGCTGCCCTCCACGCTCCCCTTGATCCATGCACAAGAAATTCTAATTCTTACATAAGACAGCGCAGGGTCCTGCTGAAAGTTTACATTTCCAATGACTTCTTTGCGTGAGAGTGGCCAGTGTGGAGCTAGAAGCTGGAAGAGTGCCCACCTAACATGGAGGTAACCCTGGCTTCAGTCCCCAGTCCTGCACAAAATGGACATCAGGGCCTGTGTCTGTGCTCCCCGCACTTGGGAGGTGGAAGCAACAGGATCATAATTTCAAGGTTGCCCTTGGCTATATAGGGAGTTCAAGCTAGCCCGAGCTATATGGGGAAAAAAAAAAAAAAACAAACGAGAGAGGCGGGCAACAATGCTTCCAGGTGTCTTGGTGCTTGCCTCTGATCCCAATGCCTGGGAGGTGGAAGCAGGAGGATCAGGAGTTGGATGGTGGGATGTCCTGAGTTTGGCCCACAGTGGGAAAAAAAAAAAAGGACAACACAACCCAGTGCTGGCCAATGCGATATATCTCAGTTGACTTCCAAGAAGGCTGGTTCAAAGGAGCCCTGCTTTGCTCTTCTACCAGCCTGGAAAACTAGCCCTGGCTGGAGCTTCTGTCCTATTGGGTGGGCTATGAGGTAATACCATCAGAATGGAAGGCACAAGTTCGGGTGCTTGGACAAAATGTTGGGGTTCCTGAGAACTGGGGAGCTGCCACACACAAGTCTCTCTGAACTGCCCGCCTTTGAGCTTCCCAGTGCGTGAATGCTAGGACAGTTGCTGCCTTCCAAGCCATTGTTACACAAAGATTTGAAAACAAACCTAACAGGTATCTAAGTCAAGTGGTATTGCGTGGATGTCCTGAACACCCACTCACTCCAGCCAAGTCAGCTGAGAACTGTTCATTGGCCAATCAGAATGAGTAAGTTCAGCGGTTGTGGGTTGTGGGACTCCCCACAGCTTCTCTCCTGAGGAGGTCTCCCCAAGCCTTCTTCCTCTGCTCCATTGTGCCTTCTCTGACATCTTTGCCCTCATAGGTAAGGGTGTCATATGGTCCCACACTCCAAATGTCCCCTGTGTTCTGAAGAATACGGTCATCTTTTTGAAGACACCCTTGTGGCTTTGTATGCATAGATACAGTAAGCCTGTGAATACCTTTATCTCTTTTCTTTTTTCTTTCTTTCTTTTTTCTTTATTGTAGATTTATTTATTTCACTTATCTGAGTCTTTTGCCTGCCTGCCTGCCTGCCTATATGTGCACCACATGCATGCTGGTGCCTGAGGAGGTCAAATAGGATGTCAGATCCCCTGAACTGAAGGTGCAGATGTTTGTCAACTACCCCGTGAGTGCTGGGAATTGATCCCAAGCCCTCTGCAAGAGCAAGGAGTGCTCTTAACCGCTGGGCCATCTCTCCAGCCCCTTTCTTGACTTTTTGATACAGGACCTTGCTTTGTAGTCCAGGCTAGCCACAAACTCATGATCCTCTTGACTGAACCTCACAAAAATTAGTGATGTGGGTTAAGAGCAGTTTCAGTTTTTAGTGAATCTAACTCAGTAGTTAGAGTGCCAGGCAATCAATGACCACAAAACCATCAAAGTCAATGGCTTTGGAGTTCTTTGTCTCATTCCCAAGAAGAATGAGGAAATGTGGCCAAGAGTGAGAAGTGTGAATGTAGCTATATTAAGAAAAAGTGAGAAAGAATTGCCCAAAGTAGGAGATGTTCCAAGGGAAGAATACCAGGAATTCCATCTTGTTGTCTTGCCCAGTGGCCTTTGGGGAGTGGGAAGTGGGGGGGGGGGGAGTTACAGCCAGAATGGGCTGATGGACCTCAGTAGAGGTCATCTTGATTGAGACTGATCATCTTAGAGCATATCACTGGCCAAGCCAGTAAAAGGTTCACACACCTTAGGTATGCTCCCCAACCAGAGAAATGACTACGTGTTACTCATCCAATCAGGGAGTGGTCACATGTGCAATGTGATTAGCTCATAAAGCACTACTCCCTTGCCTAAGGGGCTGTAACTACTGTCTCACGGGGATTTCAGGAGTAGTTCCATTCCCGGCTGGCTTTATCCATTTTTAGCAATTCTACTTGTATTACATCTTTTAGGCCTAGTATTGACCCCGCTTCTGTCGGGGCAGCAGTTTCTACACTAGCCTAAAAGAGCACTGTGATACAAACCTTCTTTGAAAGACATGTAGAAACGTCTATATTCTAACACCAGTTTGGGCCTCGCACTCCAGAGATAAGTAAGCTCCCAGTGTCTCTAAAGGGAGGGTTCTCAAGTTTGAGCCTGCACCTGGAGAGCTTGTTAAAACAGATCACGGGCCGCAATCCAAGCCCCACAGTTTCTGATTAGATGAGTCTGGGGCAGGGGCTACTTGCTGCCGTCACTGCTACCTCAAGAATCACCCTTTGGTTTTCACTTGCAGGGCAGTGGTGGCCCATGCCTTTAGTCCCAGCACTTGAGAGGCAGAGGCAAGTAGATCTCTGTGAGTTCGAGGCCAGCCTCGTCTACAAATCCAGTTCCAGGAAAGCCAGGGCTACACAGAGAAACCCTGTCTCGGAAAAACAAACAGGAAAGAAAGAAAGTCACTGCTCTCAAGCATGGCAAGCAATCTGTGCCCTTCAAGCACAGGCAACCTACCTGGCTTCCGGGTGCAGCCCACCAGCTAACTGTCCAGGAGGGAAAGTAGAAAAGTGCTCTTGTGCTGTGCTCTGGGCTGAAGCTTGATGCCCCCCAGAATTTTTGTGCTGGAGTCTACTGCTCATCATGGTGGTATTAAGAGGTGGGTCCTTCTGGGGAAAGGTTGGTGATGAGGGTACCTGCCATACGTGAGAGGTTGGGAGAGTGCAGCAAGGAGCAGAGTGTAAGGGACAAACAGCAGATTTGCTGTCACCCTGATGGTGGACTTCCCTCCTTCTACAAGTTCTTCTGGGTGGATGGGGTGGGGCGGTAGACAGTCTCACACTCTGGCCAGCCTTGGACTCACTACTCAGGCTGGTCTGGCCTCGTGGTATTCCTGCTGCCTGCCTCTCAAGTGCTGGAATTATAGACATGAGCCACCATCCAGTCCTAAAATATCGATGAGTAATTTCTATTATATTATTATTATTTACAAATTACCCAGTGCTATGTCATTTCTGATGTGATTCGGTGAACCATGTCATTTTCATAAACGGTTGTTGTTTGAGACAGGATCTCTCTGTGTAGTCCTGGCTGTCCTGGAACTCACTCTCTAGACCAGGCTGACCTCAGACTCACAGCTATCCCCCTGCCTCTGCCTTCTGAGTGCTGGGATTAAAAAGATGTGCCACCATGCCTGGCCTCATTTTCATAAGCTTGGTTTTCTCGGGTTGACCAATGTGTGTGTGTGTGTGTGTGTGTGTGTGTGTGTGTGTGTGGGTCTAGAGTCTCACTGTGGCTATCACAGTCTAATTCCTGCGTGGGCAGCAGACCACCTGTAAACACTCTTCATCTAGCACCAGGAGACCCAGGGCCCTGTTCTCCAACTGCTGTGACTTGAAGATCTTTCGAATGTTCCTCCCCCACCTTGCCCCCAGCTCTTATGGATGGAAACTTAATCCCTACTATGAGGTGCTCAGAGGCTGCAAATGTAATCTGACTGTGGTATTTAGAGATGAGGCTTTGGGGAACTGATTAGAGTTAGCTTAGGTCATTAGAACAAAGCCCGTATGAATGGATCCTGATGGCTTATGAGAGAGACACACGGTGTAAGTGCTTCCGGTCTCTTGCAATGCTCAGCACCGCTCTGAGATGCCACCAGCAAGAAAGCCATCACCAGATGGGGGCTCTAGACCTCAGGCTGCCAAAGTTAGGAGCTGAAGTACACGTATTTCTTTACAAAAACGCCTGTCTCTGGTTTTTCATTATAGTAGTTGTAGAATGAATCTTAGAAGATCTTATTAATAAAAATAAACCTGAAGCCAGGTATTGGGGTGAATGCTGGAAGATCAGAGAAGCAGAACAAGCCACAGCCACCTCACCTTGCCAGTTCCTCAGCTGATCCTGTTTCCTCAGACTGGAAGCCTCTGTGTCCTCATCCAAATGGATCTCAGCTGAACTGTTGCTCAAAGGCCTAAAAGTTTAACCAGGCTCTAGTTCCTCATCCTCATGCCTTAAATACCTTTCTGCTTCCTGCCATCACTTCCTGGAATTAAAGGCTCTTGTTACCATGCCTGGCTGTTTCCAGTGTGGCCTTGAACTCACAGAGATCCAGGTAGATCTCTGCCTCTAGAATGCTAGAATTAAAGGTGTGTGAGTGCCACCATTTTCTGGCCTCTATATCTAGTGGCTGTTCTGTTCTCTGACCCCAGATAAGTTTATTAGGGTGCACAATATTTTGGGGAACACAGTATCACCACAAGTAGTAAAAAGGGGGTTAATAAACTGACCTTAACTGCTTCAATTCCTTCAGGTGTGTGTGTGTGTGTGTGTGTGTGTGTATGTGTGTATGTGTGTGTGTGTGTGTGTGTGTGTGTGTGTGTGTGTGTGTGTAAATCAAATGTAAAATGAGGTACTAAAAGTTGGCATTTGGAGGGGAGGATTAGAGGTAAGAAAACTCACTGTCTAAGCATGAGGATCTCAGTTCAGACCCCAGCACTTGTTTGAAGAGAAGTCCTGATGCACATGCTTGGAACCCCAGCACTGTGAGGGTGGAGACAGGAGGATCACACGGACATACTGGCTGCCAGTCTAGCTCTAGGTTCAGTGAGAGACCCTGTCTCAAGGAATATATCAGAGAGTGATAAAGCAAGACAGCTGATATCCTCTGGCCTTTGCATGCCCATGGATACATACACCCATACACATCCTCATACAACACATACACACACACACACATGCTGTGGATATCACTCTATATAAATAAACACTGATGGCCAGTGACCAGGCAGGAAGTATAGGCGGGACAAAGAGAGAGGAGAATTGGGGAAACAGGAAGAAGGGAGAGAGACTGCAGCCACCGCCAGGAGAAGAGCATGTAGAGACGCCGGTAAGCCACCAGCCACGTGGCAAGCTATAGATTTATAAAAATGGGTTAATTTAAGATAAAAGAACAGTTAGCAAGAAGCCTGCCATGGCCATACAGTTTATAAGTGATATAAGCGTCTGAGTGATTATTTTATAAGTGGATTGTGGACTGCGGGGCTTGGGGAACCTGGAGAGAAGCCCTCCAGCAACAAATGGCGCCCAACGGCTCAAGTTTCCACCTTAAACCTGAGAATATTTAATAACCAATTCTAAACAGAGCCAAAACCAGGTTCCTGCTTCTTGTCTCATACCGGCAGCTAGACGCCGCAAAACACAGGTTTGAACACTGGCGGGTTCCTGGCGGGTGCGTTTGACCGGCAGTATGGCGGAAATGAGGCATCTGCCAGCGGCACATTAAGCTGTGTGGTAGATTTAGTCTTTACTAATATTAAAAAAAAAAAAAAAAAAAAAAAAAAAGAGGTTTCTGGGCTACACGCTGCTTTGATAAAAGCTTAGACCCACTATTTCTGAGACTTGATGACTCCCAGAGCTGGCGGAAAACGTACCACTGCCATGTTGGGAAGCTGAAGTGGGCGGAGCCAGCAGCCACAGCGCCGTTTCAGGCTTACAATGGTACAGTTTAAAGCAATAGGCTCAAGGCTCAAGGTAATATAAAACATAAGCCACATAAAGATGGCTACCACACAGAGAATCTGGATTATGTTCTCTTTGATATTCATAACTAAAGAAAAACATTTGATTACAAAAGCTGTTGAGTTATGCCAAAATGTATATTTTAAAGGTACCTTGACTTCAAAATTTGGATTTAAGGATATGTTACTTTGGAAAAGAGGTTCTGCTTTTGTTTCCACAGAAAGCCAGAGGCTGTGGACTTGTTCCAGATTAAGATACATCAGGTTTCACCAGCCAAGACCCCCTGAAAGGACTCCGATGACACCATGGCCCAGATGATCCAACATCCAGATCGGTTTCAAGGCAACTGGTTCACACAATACAGCCTCACGGACTACCCCATAGGTCTAAAATTTTCTTTGCGTCCCCATAAGATACAGCGCCCCCCTCCAGCAGGAAGTAGTAAGAGATGCTACGCCCAAATTCCCAAATATACCAAGCTGGCTTTAGAGGTGGAATTGGCTCACTCCCCCCTAAACCCAGACATATTGCTTTAAAAAAAAAATGGTTAAGGGATTCTTGTGTCCCAAATCAGAAGAGCCCTCTGGTGTGGGACAGAGAAAAACCAATATTTTTATTTAAAACAGGTTGATTATAAATGTGATCTCTTTCTAAAAAAGAAAAGGGGATATGATATATAGGAGGATATGGAGATGATAAGATAAAAGGGTAGATTAATGAACCTACTTTTAAAGAATAACTTGTTTAAAATGTTTTACATTGGTATAGATTTTAGTTTATGTTTAAAATGTTTTACATTGGTATAAATTTTGGTTCATTGATACAAACTTGAAGTTAATTTTGTTATACTCTCTCTATATATGTATATATTTCTATTCTTGTTTGAGGTGTTGTGTTTATATAACTCATTTAAAATTGTAATGGATAATTAAAAAATAGATTAATAATTAGTCATCTATGATAATCATATCTGTAGCCATGTTAGTTAAGTCTTCTAGGTATACATAGATATATTTCAGATAGATAGGTAATCTTCAAACACTTCATAGACCTGGAGAATATGGCATTTAAATAACTTAGAATTCTGTTGACGTGAGACACAATTGCTCCTGGCTGCACCAATTTGATCCCGAGAGAATGTTGGGCTTCTAAGACATTTCCATTTGGAAGTTTGTCTTTTTGGCACAAAATGGCCTACTGGGCAAAGAACTGCCCTTGCCTTGATGGCTGACAGTACAAATGCAATGCTGTCCTTTCTGGACAAGCGGGACACAAGAAAAGCGACCACTGTACTCTGCCAAGACAGGGTAAGATGGTCTCTTAAAATTCCTGCTTCTAAAAATGGTCTGTCAGATACTCTAGGCCTGTAGCCAATTTGAATGCACCAACAATGCTGAAAAACATTAGGTGACTGTCCAGGCTGCCAGCTGTCTTGGTCTACTTTTACAAGATTCCCGAAAGTTGCTTGCATCCATCTACCATTTCTCAAGTACCATTATGTTCCTTCTCAGGTCTTTGATGTGGTTGAAGACTAGATAGTCGTAATTTCCTCAGTTATGATAAAAGATAAGTTAGCTATAAAACCTTAAACTCACAAATATAAGATAGATAGGACATCTTCTTTAATATTGTAACTATAATTCTTGCTTGGTAATTGTTTTGTTATATGTAATTTTACCATGTTAAAGTTAAAACCTTCCTTTTTAAAAAAAGAAGAAAGGGGAAGTGCTGTGGATATCACTCTATATAAATAAACACTGATGGCCAGTGACCAGGCAGGAAGTATAGGCGGGACAAAGAGAGAGGAGAATTGGGGAAACAGGAAGAAGGGAGAGAGACTGCAGCCACCGCCAGGAGAAGAGCATGTAGAGACGCCGGTAAGCCACCAGCCACGTGGCAAGCTATAGATTTATAAAAATGGGTTAATTTAAGATAAAAGAACAGTTAGCAAGAAGCCTGCCATGGCCATACAGTTTATAAGTGATATAAGCGTCTGAGTGATTATTTTATAAGTGGATTGTGGGACTGCGGGGCTTGGGGAACCTGGAGAGAAGCCCTCCAGCAACACACACACACACACACACACACACACACAGAGGGGAGAGGATAATGAACAAATAAATGAAATTTTAAAATATATATAACTTTCCATGTTTAAACAACTACAATTCTGGGAGTCTAAAGATTGAGTCGAAGGAAGATCTCCATCATCCACAGCTATAGTGGAGTCTGACATATGGAAGATCTCCATCATCCACAGCTGTAGTAGAGTCTGACATATGGAAGATCTTAGTCATCCACAGCTATGGTGGGGTCTGACATATGGAAGATCTCCATCATCCACAGCTATAGTGGAGTCTGACATATGGAAGATCTCAGTCATCCACAGCTATAATGGAGTCTGACATATGAAAGATCTCAGTCATCCACAGCTGTAGTGGAGTCTGACATATGGAAGATCTCAGTCATCCACAGCTGTAGTGGAGTCTGACATATGGAAGATCTCAGTCATCCACAGCTATGGTGGAGTCTGACATATGGAAGATCTCAGTCATCCACAGCTGTAGTGGAGTCTGACATATGGAAGATCTCAGTCATCCACAGCTATGGTGGAGTCTGACATATGGAAGATCTCAGTCATCCACAGCTATGGTGGGTCTGACATATGGAAGATCTCAGTCATCCACAGCTGTAGTGGAGTCTGACATATGGAAGATCTCAGTCATCCACAGCTATGGTGGAGTCTGACATATGGAAGATCTCAGTCATCCACAGCTATGGTGGGGTCTGACATATGGAAGATCTCAGTCATCCACAGCTGTAGTGGAGTCTGACATATGGAAGATCTCAGTCATCCACAGCTATGGTGGAGTCTGACATATGGAAGATCTCAGTCATCCACAGCTATAATGGAGTCTGACATATGGAAGATCTCCATCATCCACAGCTATAATGGAGTCTGACATATGGAAGATCTCAGTCATCCACAGCTATAGTGGAGTCTGACATATTGTGCTGGGGGTGAAGAAGCTGTTGCTCTACTGTTTCCAAATACACTCAACAATTGTTCCTCTTTTATTAAAGATAGTCAAAGCAAGATAATTGTTTGCAAATATGTCTCATCAAGCCTGGCCCAAGAATTTACATACGTTTTATCTAGAAGAAGTGATTGGTGTCTCCAATCCGCTCTACTAGAACCTTCCATAAGGGAATTCAAAGTTGACTTTCAAGAGCCTTTAGAAACTGGAAAACCAAGCCAAGGGCTCTCCATCACCCTTCACCTGCAACACCTGGCTGACTTCCTCTCTTCTTGGGGTTCTTAAAATATTTTGAAGCTCTTATGCACGTCAGAAAGTGACATTCTTCATCATAAGGCAACTATATGAACTAAGTATTCAAGGTTACAAAGCAAATTATTCCAAGGGATTTTAATTGACACCATGAAGTCAAATTCAGTTCCTCAACGTTAGCTAGTCACATCTGAGACTGTGACTGCTAGTGAAGCTTTGGTGGTCCAGCTAGCATTTCTACCTGGCGCTTGTTAGGAAAAACAAACAAACAAAAAAAAAAAAAAAAAAAAAAAAAAGTACTTATTTTTGTAAAGAACTACATTTTCATAAACTAGAAAAGTTGCCAAAACATTTCTAGATTTTGAAGGGATCATTTGGCAGAGGGGAGCAAATGTTTGAATTCCGCTCATCAAAGTCTAATGCTTACAAAATTGTTGTAAACTGTGGGTGGTTTTCAGAATAGTAAAATTTCCTTAAACCTGGGAAATAAAACTAGCAAAATCAATGTTCCAAACAGAAAGTAAGTTGATAAAGATCCTAGCACTTCATTAGTTCAGCCCCATAGGGGTGAGAACATCCCCCGTAGACTCGTGTGTCTGAATGCTTAGTCTTCAGGGAGTGGCACTACTTGAGAGGCCCTGCAGCCTTGTTGGAGGAAGTGTGTCACTGGGGATGGGCTCTGAGGTTTCAAATGTCCATGCCAGGCCCGGTTTCTCCCCCAACACCTTGCCTGCTGCCTACAGGTCAGGATAGAAAGCTCTCAGCTACCACTGCTCCAGGGTGATGGCTATGTGCTTCCCACCATGATGATCATGGACTAACCCTCTAACACTGTACGCAAACCCCCAGTTAAAGGGTTTCTTTTGCAAGGGCTGCCTTGGTCATGGTGTCTCTTCCCAGCAATAGAGCAGTGACTAAGACAGTGGTCCCAGATACTTTCACAGTGGAAATACAATCCCTCTCTGTGGATAACCAAGCCTCAGAACAGCATGGCCTAGGCAGTCAGATGGCAGTCTACTATGATCAGCAACTTACAGGAACATCTGACTGTGTCTGGGACCCACATTTTGTTTGTTTGTTTGTTTGTGTTTTTTTTTTTTCAAGACAGGGTTTCTCTGTGTAGCTTTGGAGCCTGTTCTGGAACTCGCTTTGTAGACCAGGCTGGCTTCGAACTCACAGAGATCCGCCTGCCTCTGCCTCCCGAGTGGTGGGACTAAAGGCGTGTGCCACCACCGCCCGGCTGTGACACACATATTAACACAGCAGCCTGGAATTGTGACTGGCAATGTTCATGAGGATGTTCTAACTGCTATGAAACTTATCCAGGTTTAGAACACATGTCTAACATGTTCATATAACTGTGACTCAATGTCTTGTTTAGTAGTGCTTCTCACAAAAGTTAATATTTCAAATAAGTTACTTTAATATATACCTTTTAAATTCCAGGGGCCCAGTGAAAGTCTCTCTCCCAAAAAGACAATTTAGAATTTAATTTGAGGCCAAGTGGTGTGGTGGTGGTGGTGGTGGTGGTGGTGGTGGTGGTGGTGGTGGTGGTGGTGGTGGTGTACACCTTTAATCCCAGCACTCTGGAGGCAGAGGCAGAACATAATGAGTTCCAGGGCAGCCAGGGCTATACAAAGACCCTGTCTTGGAAAAACAAAACCAAACAAACAAAAAACCTAAATAAAGTTTTTTAGACAGGTTCTCTCTATGTAGCCCTGGCTGTCCTGGAACTTGCTCTATAGACCAGGCTGGCTTTGAATTCACAGAGATCTACCTGCCTCTGTCTCCTGAGCACTGGGATTAAAGGCATGCACCACCACTGCCCTGTGATTAAAAGACTTTAAAAGTAAATGTAGGGCATCACATAATTGTAAAAAAATCAACTTATAAATTATTTTATTATTAAATTTTGTTAAGTAATCAAAAACCTAATAAAGAAAAATAAAACACAAGAAGTTATTATTTGTGAATGTATTGTGTCTGTTGTGGTGTGTACCTGTGTGTGCAGGTGCATGTCTGTGTGTCCATGTGCTAGTATGCTCACAGGGAGGCAAGAAGAAGAGATTTGTCTGTCTCCACCTTATAGTGATATTTTATTTGTACTAAAATGTGATTTGTATGTTAATAAATAAAGTTGCCCGGGGGTCAGAGATAATAGTAAGCCATAGCGGAGCTGGGTGTTCATGGTGCACGCCTTTAATTCCAGTGGGGCCACTGACCTAAACATGGCCCTACGCAGCAGTTCGGCCTGGATGACATCATGGCCATAGGTGGCAGTGCAGGCCACAGAGGTTGTCATGGTCCTGACAACAACATGTCCCTCAGACTCCACCATGGTCGCAGGTGACAGCCCAGAGGCCCAGGGTTCTTGTGGCCTTTGGTGGCAATGTGGGCCATGGACATCACCACAGAGCCAGGTTGCTGTAGAACCGTGGACCCAGACACCGTCCTTGGCAGCATCCCAAGCCTGGATGTCACCATGGCCCCAGGTGACTGCACATGCCATTCATATCACTATTGCCCCAGCTGCAAGGTGGCCTTCAGACAACAGCATGACCCAGGTGGCGACCCAGATCGTGGGCATCCAACCGACCTTTGATGATGGTACCAAGAGCCATGGATATCAACACAGACCGCAGCTGTAGCAGGGCCATGAGCTCAGGCTCTGGTGTCACCATAGCCCCGGGTTGTTGCACAGGGTACTCAGATCTGCATGACCAGGGCAGTCACATGACCCTTGGACACCAACATGGCCTCAGGTTTGAGTCCAGAGCCCAGGTTTCTGCACTACCTTCAATGGTAAAAGGAGCCACAGACATGGACACAGACCTTGGCTGCAGCAGGGCCATGGACCCAGACATGGCCCCTGGCAGCAGCTCGGGGCCAGTCTACATTATGGTCACGGGTGGCAGTGCAGGCCACCCAGGAGATCTAGTAAACTTTGAAATTAAGATTAGAAAACATGAAGTCTGAAAGTTGACTTATCAGGTTTCATCTCACTTACTATTTTTTAATTTGGTGTGTGTGTGTGTGTGTGTGTGTGTGTGTGATGTGAGTGAGGAGGCCTGCATGCCATGCTGTGCATGCGGCTATAGGGGACACCTCTGTAGAGTCAGTTCTCTCCTTCTACCTTGCCATAGATTCTGGGATTGAACTCAGGCCATCAAACTTGTGCAGCAAACGTCTTTACCCCCTGAACCATCTCCCTGGCCCCTCACTTAGCCTATTCTTAGCTATTATGCTTGGAAAACTTCACAAGACAGTACGGTTCTCCTAAACAGATAAACAAGTTGGTTAGTGTGTTGTTATTACAGGGGTGTCTGTAGGCCGCTCTAGGTCATTTGCCCTGAGTCACTGGACTATTATTTTGCCGTGGATTTGTTTTGTTTTGAGACAAGGTCTCACAGGCTTCACTATGCAGCCCTCAGTCGTCTCCAAGTCACAGACGTCTGCCTCCTTCTGTCTCGCGGAGCTGGCATTCCAGGTTGAGCAGCCACACTGGCCTGTTTTGGAAAGTCTTTCCCTGTCTTAACTGGAGTGGCAGCTACGATAAACTTCCCGGCAAGCCCAGAAGCCAGGAACAGGTTTTTACCTCGGCCTAGGTCAGCACAGCCAGAGAACATCTTAGCAATGGCTTTCAAAGAGATATTTGCTGGTTTTCATTTTTTACTTATAATTTTATTTTATTCTATTTTATTGCATCTGGCCTAAATATGACAGACAAAGCTTGTTTTATTCTGTTTTGTTATTTGTGTTTTTAAAATTAAAGCTAAAAATTTATAAGTCAAAATTTATACTCATATTATATAAGATATACCTTTAAGATAATTTTAGAAACCAGGTATGGTAATACATGCCTATAATCCTAGGCAAGAAGCAGAGGAGTTCAGTCTGAGACACCTAGTGAATTCAAGACAAGCCTGAGCTACAAAGTTAGTCCATCACTTAAAACAAAAAGAACAGCAAAAAAGATATTTTGGCTGAATTTTTAAATAGTCAAAAATCACAGTGAAAAGGAAAATGGGCATGGAAGCATTGCCCTGCTATCATAGCGAAAAAAGGTCACAAGAAAAGAAAACCAAGATCAGGGGCCAGAGAGATGGCTCAGAGGTTAAGAGCACTGGCTGCTCTTCCAGAGGTCCTGAGTTCAATTCCCAGCAACCACAGGGTGGCTCACAACCATCTGTAATGAGATCTGGTGCCCTCTTCACTCCCTGCCTCCTGCTTGCAGCTTGGCAATGTGAGCTCTCAGCTGTTCCTGCCTCTATGCCTGAGCTCTGCCATCATGGACTGACCCTCTGAAACTGTAAGCCCAATTAAACGCTTCCTTTTATACATTACCTTGACTATGGTGATATATTGCCCTCAACCTTCATAAATTTGTAGCTGAGATAGACTTTTATAATAAAAGGCGATTGATGAGAGAAGAGCATCAAGGTTATTCACATGCCTGGGAGAAAAGTCACTTAAGGCAGTGGCCTGGCAGGCTGCCTTACATGGTGTGTATTCTAACAAAGAATACATACTAGAGAAGTGACGGAACCCAGGAAGAGTCCTCCCAGGCTTCAGAGGTGGGACACTGTGGGAAGGTAAACATGAAAGCTGTTGGCAGATCCTCTGGTGCCATTCTGTCTGAGCTGATAAGCAAACACTGTAAAGGATTTATATTCAGGCATCAGGTGGGAAAAAGAAGGAAGAAGACAGCAAGGCTCTTGGATTTTGTGAATCCTTGTCTTGTTTTTAGGCAAACAGGGAGGAGAGTTCTGCTTTTTTTTTTTTTTATTATCTTCAGCTCAGCAATTCTTTATATGTAAAAGATAAATATAAGCTTCCCAATAAAATACTAGCAAACGAAGGCCAGCAACAAATTGAAACTGATTCCATGAATACAAGATGGTTCGATATACAATAATCAGTCTATATGGTACAAACACACTAGTAAGAATTGAGGGCAGTAGTGGCACACACCTTTAATCCCGGCACATGGGAGGTAGAGGCAGGAGGATCTTTGTGAGTTCGAGGCCAGCCTGGTCTACAGAGTGAGTTCCTGGAAAGGAGCAAAGCTACACAGAGAAACCCTGTCTCAGAAAACCAAAAAAAAAAAAAGAGTTGAGGTAAAAAACACACACACACACACACATGATTATCTCACTTAAACTAGGAGTAGGAAAAATATATTCAACAGTATCAAGGTCATATACGAAAACTCTATTATTAGAATTGTTACTGAAACTTTTATGCTACAAGTCTGGATTTTGGTTATCCCAACAAACTAGTTTGGGCAACCCATCCTAAACACAACAATTAAAAAGACATATAAATAATAGTGAAAAACAGAGAAAGGAGATTTAGTCAATGTGGCCACATTAGAAAAAGGAGCAAATAAAGAGCCCCCATGACCGCCCCTACGTCCATCATCAGGACACTGGTATGAGGTTTGGGTATCAGTAGAAGGCAAGAGGCATCCACAGCTGGACAGTCCTGGACATGGAGTGTTCCACCCACCAACTACCGATCATTGTCTCGGCTCCCACAAGCTGTCAGAAATGTGTGGCATCTCTGTCGGGGAGAAGAGTCCCTCCTCGGGCTGGCCAGGCTTCAGCATTTTCTTTTCCCCAGATGAGACTCCCAGAGAAAGTTCCAGTCTTTGGGATCCAGTGCTCCAATAATATGATGTCCTTCCTAAGTTGTGGAGGCCCAAATTATTCAGGGTCAGAGCATCTGAGCTTGCTTTACCCAGCAGGGCTGCATAAGATGATCTGACCACGGGCATGTTTACCAGGTGTTTGGAAGGGTCTACACTTGGCTGTATGGTGTGCTTTGATCTTGCAAGGGGGAGGTCTTTTGATCCTCCCCTTGGCATGTTATAAAAAGTCCTTTTGAATAAAGGACAAGGCTGTTGGATATTGACCAGGCCTTCCCAAAGCTATCCTGTGTTTCTGTCTTTCTTTTCATTGCTTAGGTCTCTCTTCCTATCTGATATTTTCTTTTTTTTTTTTTTAATAATTTTTTTAAATTTATTTATTTATTATGTGTACAGTGTTCTGTCTGCACGTATCTTTGCAGGCCAGAAGAGGGCACCAGATCTCATTATAGATGTTTGTGAGCCACCATGTGGTTGCTGGGAATTGAACTCAGGACCTCTGGAAAAGCAAGCAGTGCTCTTAACCTCTGAGCCACCTCTCCAGCCCCTATCTGATACTTTCTTATCCCTCTCTCCTCCTCCTAAGAACTCCCACAGTCCCCCACACTAAGTGTCTCTCTTTAAACTATCCTTTTACCTGGCAGGCAGGTGCATTACCAACCTTAATGTCAAAAGACTGGAATGCTTTCTCTTAACATCTAGAACAAAATAGGATGCTCTCTTTCAGCATCTCTGTTCAACATTGTGCTAGAAATTCCAGCCAGGGCAATAAAAGAAAAGATAATGGCACGAAAATCAAAAAAGAAGGAAACCATCTGTAGCCACAGATGACACAGTCAGACATGGAGAAAACCAGAGAAGCCATTAAAAAAAAATACGAGAGCGAGTCATCAGATTCAGTATAATTATAAGATGTAAGGTCAACACAGAAAAATTCGGTTTTAAAAAAAAATGTGTGTGTGTGTGTTGCCTACATATATGTCTATATGTTGTATGTGTGTCTGGTGCCTGAGGAGGCCAGAAGAAGGTGTCGGATCCCCTGGTACTGGAGTTAAGAATGGTTATGATTTTTGAAAAACTTGTAAAACACTGGCTGTGGGAACCAAATCCAGTGTTCTTAACTGCGGAGCCATCTCTCCAGCTGAAAACCAGTTACAGCTTTACATATTAGGGATGAGCAATCTGAAAAGGAAGTTATGAAAATAATTCTATTGTAATAACCAAAAATGAAAAGCTACTTATATAATAAAATTACAAGAAGATAGAAGATTTATACCCTAAAAACTACAAGGAGTTAGTGAAATTAATCTTTAAAGCTCTAAATAAATGGAAAGGCAATCTTGTTTTTGTGATTTAGAACACTTGACACGGTAAGATTTTATATCTCACCCACAGTGATCTACTCAAAATCAGCACAATCTCCCAAAAGTCTCAATATTTTTTTTGTAGAACTGGAAAAGCTACATAGAGTTCACATTCAATCATAAAGGAACAACCAAACCAAATATTTAAGAAGTTGGAGGACTTACACTTTTTGACTTAAAACATACTATAAATTAAGGAGAATATATATATATATATATATATATATATATATATATATATAGAGAAGAGAGAATTACCTCTCTCTAGCTAGATCCTCCAAAAGTGGGAAAAGATTTGAATTGATAATTCTCCAAACAGGCTATACAAATGCCTAGCAAGCATATGGGAGAAAAATAGTCTACATCATTAGTCATTAGAGAAATTAAAGCTACAATAAAGTAGCATTTCACACCCACAAGAACCACTAAGTTTAGCAAAAAGGGAAGACAGTACTGGCAGAGGCACAGGAAAATTGTTGGGAGGAATGAAAACCATGTAGGCACTGTGGGAAACAGGTGGGCAGTCCTTCAAAGCTAAACACTGACTTCGCAAGAGTCAGCAACTTCCTCCTAGGTGCACAACCCAAAGACCTGAAGCCAGGTGCTCAAGCAAATAGGATTGTTCCTAGCAGCCCTGTTCACAACTGTGGAATGATAGAACCAACCCAAAGTCCTTCAGTGGCTGAATGGATTAAAAATGGTATATATTCATACAATGGAAAATGATTCATTGACTGTAAAACATTAATGCACGCTACAGCATGAATAATCCCTGAAACAGTTACTGAGGAAAAGGTCATTTATTGTATAGTTGCATTTAAATGAAATATCAAGGAGCAGTAAATTCATAAAAACAGAAAACATAATAGTGGTCACTTAGGCTAGGGAAGAGAACAAATGGGGAGTGATTACTTAGTACAGGATGATCAAATATTCTGGAACTAGATAGAAGGAATAATTGAAGAAAATGTCTAAAGGGCATTAAACCGTACACTATTTTAGGGTTTCTCTGTGTAGTCCCAGTTGTCTTAGAGCTCAGTATTCACCTGCCTTTGCCTCCCGAGTGCTGGGACTAAAGGTGTGCACCACCACTGCCTGGCTGAACAGCACACTTTTTAGATAGAATTTCATGGAGCCCAGCATGGCTTTGAACTCGCTATATGGTGGAGAATAGCCTTAAACTCCTGACTTTTCTGCCTCAGCCTCCCAAGTGCTGGGATTACAGGTGTGTGCCACCACGCTCAGCTTTGAAATCAGTATTTTTAAAGGTTAATTTTATATTACATGGGTTTCACATCAATTTTTAAAAGACAGCAGAAAGGATGTTCTTGTACATGACTATTCTCCAAGCCAGACAGCCACCACCTTGGGAGTATTCAGTTGTGGAAGCTTGAAAAAGATGGTCCCAGCTGAGCTGTTGACTGTTTGCATCCCCTCATAGAAGACTGGGGAGCGGCACAGGACCCTCACCTGAGTATCCAGCTGCTCCCAGCACCTGCTCCCAGCACCCTACCTGAATAACACGTAGCTTGGGTAAGGGCTAGTATATATAGGCCTGGGAAAGGGTGGGGCCTTCATCTATGTGGTACAATAAAGTTCTTGTTCTCCTCGGCTTTCCAGGTGTGACCTGTTGGGGAGGAGTGTCCACGGCCCTGCAAGTAACCCCTCACCTAGGCTCTGTAAGGAAGCCCAGTACACTCATTGGTTCCCCAGGATGAACTTCAGTGGAATCGGGCCTTGGTTTGCACCTGGGACCTTAGGAGAATGGGTAGGCATTGCTTATGTCTCTCCCTGGGAAGGAGTTTTAGAGATAGACGCAGTTTTATATTTTCAGAAAGACAGCTGTTTTCTGTCCAGATTCAGTCATAGTCAGTCATAGTTATATAGGGCCTCATGGGGCCTCTGTGCTTTCAAAATGCACGTGCTAACAGCTGGAAAAGAAGGGCTCAGTTCCCTGGCATCTTTAGGAGGAGCTGACACTCAGCTGAAATCACTGCATGGATGTATTGGCATTGATATCCATAGGTGTTTCCAATTGCCAGGGCATCATGCCGGTTCTTTTTATTTTTCTCATTTATTTACTTATTTGTTTGTTTGTTTTCAAAACAGGGTTTCTCTGTGTAGTCCTGGCTGTCCTGGAACTCACTGTGTAGACCAGGCTGGCCTCAAACTCAGAGACCGGCCTGCCTCTGCCTTCCCAAGTGCTGGGATTAAAGGTGTGTACCACCACCACCCTGCTAGTTCCTAAATACTTAGGTTTTGTTTTGATTATTTGGTTGGCTTTCCGAGCCCAGGCTGGCGTGTTGGTTCCTTGGCGCTGGGATCACAGGCGTTCCCAGCCAGTCCTCTCTGAGCTACTTTTCAGTCATCCTTGCTGCTCGGTGCTGAGTGTCGCAGTGAACAAATCGGAGATGACTCTCAGTCCTCATGAAGTGTACATGCCAGTGTGGAAGGAAGAAATGCCTGGTGAAGAAGCAGTCCTGTAACTGAGCATGTAGGAGGCGAAGCCGGAAGGATCAGGAGTTCAGTGCCAGTATGGGCTGCATAGGGAGACCCTGTCAGCAAAAAAGACAGCAAACCATTAGTGATAATATGATAGACACAGACAGACACTGAGGGAAAGACTAGAAAACAGGCTAACGGTATTGGACACCACATTGGCCGTCACACCCAAGGCACTCATGGGAGAGCAGCCTTCCTGCAGTCAACAATTACAGAGTTAGGACCAGAAGGAAAGGAGATGGGGACAAGAAAGGAAGCACCCCGAAGTTACCATAAACGACCCCCCCCCCAAAAGACAGAGTCTTACAGCGAGTGGAGGGGTTTTAGTCTGAAAGCAGGTCTAACACTGGAGCTTCACTAGTTCGAAGAAGCCAGAGTCCAGGGGTGACCACAGCAGACAGGAACTGAGAAGAGACCTCCGGAAAAGGGTAAAGGTAAGAGGAGGGTGTGGAGCATGGGGTGGAATCTGGCACACACCTCTGGCTCATCCCAGCCATGCGAGGTCAACTCCCAGCTGCTTCGCCAAGGTTAAAAGAACCAAACGGCTCCGGCAGGGCAAAGAGCGTTTACTGTGTGGGGGGGGGAGCCAAATTGGCCGGCTAACTTCTGTTTTAATTGCATGCTCTCCAGAGAAGGTGGGGAAAGTCCACATCCAAGTCCCGATAAGCTCCTCTTCGAGGCTGGCTTCTTACCCGGTGCCCTTGGATCCCTCACACTCTGTTCTCGTTTCCCTCTTCATTAGGTGGGAAGAGAAAATGAGCTAGCGTCTTCGAGGAAAACAGTCTGGCGCCAAGAATCAAAAGTGACACTGTGCATGCCTCTGACCCACTGATTCCTCTTGGAGATCTCCCCTCTCAGAGATAAGCAAATACACAGGCACAGTACAAGTTAGAAATGCAGGGCAGGGCTGGGTGTGGTGACTCAGGCTGGCCATCCCAGCTCTGGAGGCAAAGGCTGGAAATCCGTTGTTTTACCTTGTTCTGGTGGCTGTGCTTTAAACTACTAGTGGCCCAGCCTCTAAGCCCATAGCCTGGGGGAGAATTCTGTTCCCCCAGACAATGGCTCTCTTGCTGCCACTAAAGGTAGTTCCAACTAAATCTCTATTGTTCTAAGAAAACTCAAGATTCAAAGGCTAGGGTGAAAACCTGTGAGCCCAGAGAGTTAGAACAGCAACTGTCTAGCTTTCTCTCTCCGCAGGTATCCCAGAAACCACTCCCTTCCCCACCTCCCCAATTAAAAAAAACCCACCCTGCTAATTCCAGTCAACCAGTTTCTAACTCCGCCTCTCTGAGCCCAGGCTAATTTTATTTAATTAATTCGAATGCAACACATCTTTTATATCGTTAACAAATGCAGCATGATCAAATGTAACACATGTTTGCCTGGTTAAACAAATGTTCCACAACAGAAATCATTGCAAGTTCCAGGCCAGCCAAGGTTACCGAGGGAGGCCCTGATCCCTCCTCCGTCCCACCCTCCAGTAGGTATATGGCAGGGAAGTTTTCCTGCTCGTCCTAGTTTTCTGCGGCACAGACTGTAAAAGCAGACTAGCAGGCAAAGAAGAGAGAAACAGAAGTGTGTGGCAATCGAATGATAGTTTACTGATACTGAAGTGATGGACAGCAAACCCGGGGCCTTACACGGGCTAAGCTGGCTCTTTACCACTGAGCTGCATCACCAGCCCCAGAATGGGATTCCTATTTTATTTTTATTCTGAGACAGTGTCTCACTGTGTCGGCCAGTGTAATCAGACTTTTTCTGTCCTGCCTGCCAGCTCCCAAATAACTATATGGAGACTTCTTAGTTATTATGAAAGTTTGGCCAATAGCTTAGGCTTGTTTCTAATTAGTTCTTGTAACTTAAATTAACCCATATCTTTTTTTTTTTTTTTTTTTTTTTTGAGACAGGGTTTCTCTGTGTAGTTTTGGTGCCTGTCCTGGAACTCACTCTGTAGCCCAGGCTGGCCTCAAACTCACAGAGATCCACCTGCCTCTGCCTCCCCAGTGCTGGGATTAAAGGAAAGTGCCACTACCACCTGGTTTAACGCATATCTTTTAATCTACATTTTAATCTAGATGACCTTTACTTTTTTTTTGTTGTTGTTGTTGTTTTGTTTTTCGAGAGAGGGTTTCTCTGTGCAGCTTTGAAGCCTGTCCTGGAACTTGCTCTGTAGCCCAGGCTGGCCTCAAACTCACAGAGATCGGCCTGCCTCTGCCTCTCGAGTGCTGGGACTAAAGGCATGCGAGGCTGCTGCCGCCGCCGCCGCCGCCGCCGCCGCCGCCGCCGCCGCCACCACCACCACCACCCGGCCTTTTTTTTTTTTTTTTTTTTTTTTCCTGTTTTGATTTTTTGAGACAGGGTTTCTCTGAGTAGCCTTGGCTGTCCTGGAACTCACTCTGTAGACCAAGCTGGTCTTGAACTCACAGAGATCCGCCTGCCTCTACCTCCCAAGTCTTGGGATTAAAGGCGTGTGCACCACCTCCTGGCTACCTTTACTTTGTAAAGCCCAAGCTTCTTGCTCTGCATCTCTGGCATCACCTCACAACTCCACCCTCCTTCTTCCCAGCATCCTCTGTGCCTGGAAATCCTGCCTAGCTATTGGCCATTCAGCTCTTTATTAAACCAAAATGATTGTCACATCTTCACAGTGTACAAAAAGATTATTTCACAGCAGACCAGGCTGGCCTCCACTGCACAGAGACATGCCCACATGTGCCTCCCAGTGCTGGGGTTAACATCATGCACCACCATGCCTGGCCCATGATAGATAATCAAAGAAGTGACAAGACAAAGACTGAACTCTAGGGGAAGGTAAATACAGAGAAAACAATGGACTATTAGAGCCATGTAACACACTGCGTCCCAGTTCTGGGCTAAGGTTTTGCTTTGTCTTCAGCATTTAATCTTTATCCTTCTAGGTGAAGGTAGAGGGGAGCCTTTATAAATCTGTCTTGACTTTAGGCCAATGAGGAAGGGCAATAATAAATAAGTGTTTCTTATTTCTGCTTATTTTCAATTGTCTTCAGCTCCAAATACCCCTTTGCCAAAGTGGTGTGCTTGGAGTGGCCCTGTCACTCCTCAAAACGCTTTGCTTACAGTACCGTGTTTCCGTGTTTCCGAAATGTCAGATAAGCAAAGGTTTAAGTCTGAGAAAATGCTCTGTTGGGATGCGAGAGTGGGCTCAGTGGTTAAGAGCGCTTGCTGTTCCTGCACAAGACCTGAGTTCAGTTCCCAGCACCCTTGT
Source organism: Peromyscus leucopus (assembly GCF_004664715.2). NCBI lineage: Eukaryota > Metazoa > Chordata > Mammalia > Rodentia > Cricetidae > Peromyscus > Peromyscus leucopus. Next base: position 90,418,460 of record NC_051064.1, read on the forward strand.
TGGATGGCTCAATAGCTCTAGCTCCAGGTAATCTAGCACCCCCTCTGGCCCCCACGGGCACCTGCACTCACATGCACATCCCCACATACAGATCCACACAAATACATAGAATTTGAAACAAAGTTACATTTTCTTAAATACTCTTTTGAGAGAGTTATTATTGTTATTGAGGTCTGCATTGTTGCCGTCCTATTGAGAGCAGCAATCTACCCAAATCACAAACTCTTGGAAAACCACATCCGGGAATTCAGCCTATAAATATTGTTACATGTAGATGACATTGGATGTGGACACTCGGGTCTCTCATATGCTTCTCTGAACCAGCATTACTATCTTGCTGGTTCCTATACCAGTTTTTTATTTTAATTTATTTATTCTTTATTTGTGTGTGTGTGTGTGTGTGTGTGTGTGTGTATGCGTGTATGCGCTTACATGAGGTTACATGTACTATGTGCATGCCTCGTGCCCATGGTGGTCAGAAGAGGGTGTCACATCCTCTAGAATTGGAGTTACAGACAGTTGTGTGCCACCGTGTGGGTCCTGAGGCCCACACTCAGCTCCTCTGTAGCAGCAGCAAGTGCTCTTAACTGCTGAGCCATCTTTCTATAGTCTTCTTTTTAGTTACATTTTAAGCATTCTTTTACAATATTTTATATCATGTTTTAACTAATTAATTGAACTGATTGAATTTCTGAAAGCTGTGAAATTATCATTTACAGGAAGAACTAATCTGATTGCCATTGAATCTTTCTGAATTGGTTACTTTTCTCATTGGTGCAACAAAATAACTGACTTCAGCCACTCAAGGGGAAGACTGGTTTGTTTTAGGTCATGATTTCAGAGCTTTGAGTCCATAGTTGTTGGTTCCTATAGTCCATGGATTCTGGGGCCCATGGTGAGCCAGAGCATCCTGGCAGCAGAGCCCAGATAGAGGAAGAGACTGTTTACCTCAGGACAGAGAGGAAGAAAAGAGGAAGGAGGGTGCTGGGAATAACCTTAGAAGGCACACCCCCTACTGATCGACTTCCTGTAGTAGAATGTTATTTTAAGGCGTGTTGCTTTTGTTTATGTTGCATTTGTTTAACTGTGAAACTGTGTTACTGTGTCTGTGTAAAACACCTGATGGTCTAATAAAGAGCTGAATGGCCAATAGTGAGGCAGGAGAAAGGGTGGGCGGGGCTGGCAGACAGAGAGGATAAATAGGAGGAGAAATCTAGGAGAAGGAAGAAGGAATGAGAGAGGAGGAAGACTTCACAGGCCACAGCCAGCCACAGAGTAAGAGTAAGATTTACAGAAGTAAGAGGTCCAGAAAAGACTAGAGGCAAAATGTAGATGGGAAAATTTAAGAAAAGCTGGCTAGAAACTAAGTTTAGTTAAGGCTGGGCATTTATAAGTAAGAAAAAGGCTTCATGTGTGATTTATTTGGGAGCTGGGTGGCAGGCCCCCCAAAAGAGCCAAAGAAATAAAGAGTAAAAATCAACCAACAAAAAAACTTCTTCCACCTAGGCCTCATCTCCCCAAGTCCCCACAACCTACCAAAATATCGCCACTAGCTGGGGACCAGTAAGTCAGCACATAAGTCTATATTCAAACTATAATATTTTACGTGTATGTAAAACTGTGTATATGCATATAGACATCAAAAGAATCATTTGAAATAATTTTTACCAAAATAGTAACAGTACATTGCTCCAAGTAGTGATATTTAGAGTGAATTTCACTTTCTTCTTTGTGAATTCCTCTATAGTCTACATTATTTTATAATGGATATCTTTTTTTTTTTTTTTTTTTTTTTTTTGGTTTTTCGAGACAGAGTTTCTCTATGTAGCTTTGCGCCTGTCCTGGAACTCACTTGGTAGCCCAGGCTGGCCTCTAACTCACAGAGATCCGCCTGGCTCTGCCTCCCAAGTGCTGGGATTAAAGGTGTGCGCCACCACCGCCTGGCGGATATCATTTTTTAAAATTAAAAAAGCTAGAAAAAATACAGCATTTACCTAACAAGTACACAAGGTTCTGGATTGATCTCCAATGCCAAAAAAAAAAAAAAATTACTATCTAAAGTTTATCTTAGCCTTTGCTTTCTGGTCTCTATAAGAGGAAGGTGGTATTCCTTTCTTTACTGAATGCCCAATGGTGAGCCAAATACTTATAGTGTATGGATTTTGGGTTTTTGTTTTTTGAAACAGGGTCTCAACTATATATCCCTGGCTGTCATAGAACTCACTGTGTAGACAGTCTGGCCTCAAACTCACAGAGACACACTTAAGCGCTCTCCCTCCCCAGCGCTGGGATTAAAGGGTGCCCAGCCATGCCAGGCCTATAGTCTACGGTTACTAAGTATCTTTTCTTATCATACCCGTGTCTCCAAAGAACAGACCTAAAGCGATAGGAAGATCTGCCCACAGTCTTCAGTAAGTTCTGCAGTGAGGAGCTCATCATGTTTGTCACCCATTTAGCATCTAAAACTCTGTGACCAAGGAATCTCCACCCTGTAAGGCAAAGATAATCAGAATGTTCTGAGGCTGGGAGCTGGGACCCAGGTTCCACCAGTTGCGAGTGTTCAGCCCAGGTATTACGTTTCTTGTTCACGGCCCAGAATTTGCCAAAATCCATTCTAGAGAAGGGGAATTTTCAGAGGCAGGTGTGGCAGCACTCCTAATGGTGGCCAGGGCCATCTAACACCAACAGGACTGGCCACGCCAACTACAGTGTGTCTGATGGTGTCTTCATGCCTGCCGCAGAGCCATGGAACTTGAGGATGTTTTAATTGTGAAGCCACTCTGTTCTTCAGGCCCTCTGTAAAATAAATGAATAAATAAATAAAGAATGAATAAATAAATAAAAGCACCCTTTCTTTAATAAATTCCTTTTCTGCATCAGGTATCAAGAAGTGGTTTCTATTACTTTCAACTAGAAATCCTGCTATATACATACATAGGTATGTATATAAACATGTAAGTGTGTGTATAAATTGAAATTGTCCTCTGATTCAGGGTTCTCTAGAGGAACAATAAGCCATGGAATGAATGAATGTGTATGTACATATGTATATAATATTAAAGAATTTATTAAATTGATTTGCATTTAAATAGCCACAACAGCTGAGTCACATTTGAGAAGTTGAGAACCCGGTAGCCACTAGGTCCACAAAGTAGTGTTTCAGAAGCTATAGTTGTTAGTTATTTAGTGGCGCTCTTACCCTGTGAGAAAATGTCACGAAACACAACAGAATCCACTAATCAGAGTTTTATTAAGATAAAAGAGACAGACGAGTGCTCAGGCCTGCGGAGAGACACATGTGTGGCGAAGAAGAAGAAGAAGAAGGAGGAAGCCGGGAGTATGGCGCCGGCTTATAAAGGCTGGGTGGCACACGCGTACACAGGTCAAAGTGGCTACTCCACACGTGCGTAGATCACATGGTTGCGTTGTACGCTCTTACACAACCATGGAAAGCCACAGGGTCCTGGTCACACGAGATGCCTTGACCCGGAAATGGCTATTTTAACCTGGAACTGGCTAGGCAGAAGTGTCTAGGTCTACCGGGCATTCACAACTTGTCCAACCGTGGGGGTGTGTTGTGAATTCATCATCTCTGATGCTTCTTTTTTTAAAAAGGGGGGGGGGTATGTGGTTGAGTGGGTATGGAGCGATGTTTCTCTCAAAGATTGCTTCCGGCTGAATAGTGGGCGTCAGTTGGTTCTTGGAGGAAATGGGGAGGGTAGCTTGTGAAGTCCTGGAATGATGGTGGGGGGTCCTGGAATGACATTCTGCCGTCCCCTTGTTCTGCAGCTGTCCATCCATGCTGTGGCTGGGAACCTTCTGTTTGACAAGATACTGTTTGACATAGGAAAAGCTGAGAGAAAAAAGAATCATTATTATTTTATTTTTGGAGTTGGCATTTATCTGAGGTAGACCTGGCCTTAGTACTCTGCTTAATTTTTATCTGAGACAAGCCTTATTAGAGGTAGTTTATTTAAGGCACCAGTTTCCCTTATTAAGTTATCATTTAGGAAACGCAGGTGATCAGTTGCTGTGTATTGAACAATGATCGACCTGTTGTATTATATTTTTCCTTACCGCCTGGATATTCTTGATGGTCCTTTTTGCCTCCGGCTCTGTGTGGCCCTAGTTGGGAAAGAAAGGGGTGATACCTTATTCCTCTGGAATTGGTGACAAGGCAGTGGATCCTGATGTCCTCTGGAGCTTGAGAGTACAAGCCCTGTTTGTTTCACTGTATATGAAGAAAGATTTTTCTGGGATGGAGGTGAGATAAAAAGTTTTAGATGAGACAGGTGGACCCAGTGAGGAAAGCCCTCAAGTTTAGCAGCTGTAGGAGTCACAAGAATTACCTTGAAGGGTCCCTGCCACTTAGGGGAAAGGGGTGAAGGGCGCTGGCCTGGAGGGAAGAGAAGAACCTGATCCCCAATGTGGATTGGAGGTGGACAGTTATTGTCACACGGCTGAGGTAATGAACAGTCTGCTTAGCTCCATAGGATAAACCTTAGGTGACATAAAAGGGAGTTAACAGGCCTATCTGGAACAGTTGGAGGTTGAAATAAAAGACCTGTGTTAGAACTGGCCTCCCATACATTAGTTCAAATGGAAAAATTGAAAGAGGATTTTTAGGAAAAGCCCTGAGCCTAAGAAGAGCTAGAGGCAATAATCTTACCCAATCAAGATGAAGTTCCTGTGACATCTTAGTAATAATAGTTTTTAAAGACCGGTTGGTACGCTCCACCTTTCCTGAGGATTGAGGACGGTATGGGATATGAAAATGCCAAGGAATGTTAAGAGCCTTAGCTAGTGTCTGAGAAATCTGAGCGGTGAACTCTGGGCCATTGTCAGACTGAAGAGAAGCAGGAACCCCAAACTGAGGAATAATTTCTCGGAGAAGGAGGTCTGCAACTGTCTGAGCCCGCTTATTAGAAATCTGATATGCCTCTACCTAATTTGAAAATGAGTCTACCATCATGAGGAGATATTTAACTTTCCTGATGGTGGGCATGTGGGTAAAATCGAGCTGCCAGTCAGTCCCTGGAAGGGCTGCTGTCCTGGCTGCCTAGTCAGCTGGTTGTTTCCCTAGAGATGATGGAGCTATGAGTCTGACGAGACTGGCAGTGGACAATTCCTATATCCCTGGGGAGGTGGGAAGCCTCCAGCATGGCCATTATTTGGCCTGAGTTAGATATGGATCCCCCTTTTGCTGTGAGAAGGCCACGCTCCCTCCAAATAGCAGTGTGGAGTCTGTGTAAACAGTTAGAGATTGTCCCTGTGCCAATTGGAAGGCACGGATAAGAGCTATCAGCTCAGCCTGTTGGTTAGTGTGTGTGTGGGTAATGCCTGTGCCTCTATTATCTCACTATCTGACACTATGGCATAACCTGCTTTATGGGTCCCTTCATATAAAAAGGAGCTGCCATCTGTGTACTAGGTATAAGTAGCCTGAGGCAATGTGTCCTCCTGTATGAGTGAAGGATGAGGTAACAGTTCCTCTAAGGTTTCAGTGCAGGAATGAGAAGGAGAATAGTCAGCATTAGGTTGAGGGAGGAGGCTTGAAATACTGAGGTGGACAAGTCTGGAAAGTAAGTGTGGCATCCTCTAGTAATGCCACCTGGAGAGAAAGAACCCAGGAAGGAGGTAAAGTTTGTAAGCCTTTATAAGTTAAAAGATGGGACAGATTATGATGAGAAAACATAATAATGTTTAGCTTCTTTGATTCCCGAATAAGGAGCTCTGCAGCTGCTAAGGCACGGATGCAAGGTGCCCAGCCCTGACTGGTAAGGTCTAGCTTCTTTGACAGATAGGCTACAGGTGCAAAGGAGGGTCCCAGCTGATGCTCTCGAGTTCCCAGGGCAAATCCCTCCTTCTCTGCTACATAGAGGGAGAAGGGGCGGGTTAAGTCTGGAAGATGAAGCGCTGGGGCCTGAAGAAGGGCCTGTTGGAGCTTTTGGAATGGTTTAGTGACCGGATGGAGGAGGGGCTCATGTGGCGAGCCCTGAGCTGCCTTGTATAAGGGGTGAGCAAGGAGAGAAAAAGATGGAACCCAAGACTGTAGGAAGCCAGCTATTCCTAGGAAAGACAGAATCTCCTGTTTAGTAGAAGGGACTGTAAGAGACTGGTTTAGACACTTTCTGTCTACAGTAATAGCCTTGTGAGTTGGAGTAATGGATAGACCTAAATAGGTGACCTGGGGAGGTGACAGCTGAACTTTAGAAGGAGATACCCTGTAACCTCGGCTGGATAAGAAATTTAGGAGAGCAGAGGTGTTAGTTTGGCTAACCTGTAAGGACGGGCTACAGAGTAAAATATCATCTACATACTGCATTAGTTTAGAGCCAGGGAGAGACAGAGAGAGCAGGCCAGAGCCTGACCAAATAGGTGTGGACTGTCTCTGAATCCCTGTGGCAGAACAGTCCAGGTCAGCTGTGTGGATCGGTGAGAGTCAGGGTCAGTCCAGGTGAAAGCAAAGATATTTTGAGACTGAGGACTGAGAGGAATAGAAAAGAAGGCATCTGAGATCTAGAACTGAGAAGTGAGGAATTCCCAAAGGGATAGTGGACAGGAGAGTATAAGGGTTAGGCACTACAGGATGGAGGGGGACCACTGCAGAGTTAATGAGCCGGAGGTCTTGAACCAGGCAGTAGATTCCATTAGACTTTTTAACTGTAAGTATGGGGGTGTTAAAAGGTGAAGAGGTTAGGCAGAGCAGCTTTTTTTCTGAGAAGGTCAGAAATGATAGGCTTAAGTCCTCTTAGGCTCTGGAGTGAGAGAGGGTACTGAGCTTGGGTGATATATCTGGCAGGATTTTGTAGCTGGATAATAATAGGCTGATGATGTCTAGCAACAGAAGGGTTTCGGGTATCCCAGACTTTTGGGTCTACCTGAGAGACTGGCAAGGGAAAAGAATTGTTAGAGTCAGCAGAGTGAGTGGCTAGGAGAAGGAGGAGGGGAGCTGCTGGCGCGTCTAGGATGAGGCGAATGTGTGGAGCGAAAGAAATGGACGCTCCTACCTTAGCTTGAAGATCCCTCCCCATTAAAGGTACAGGGCAGCTTGGCACCACTAAGAATGTGTGTGTGAGAGGGATGCCTCTGAAAATACAATTGAGTGGTGGTGTCTGATGAGGTAGAAAAGGCTGTCCCCCAACCCTGACAATAGGGAGACGAGCAGGAGAGGTGGGCCCCCAAAACTCTCTCAGGACAGAGTAGGTAGCTCCAATATCCAAAAGGAATGAGACGGGGCACTCATTTACTTTTATTATTACCCTTGGTCCCCTGTGTGAGATGGGAGTGGCCGGGGCGGAAACCGGGCAGCGTCAGTCCTTGCTGTAGGCCAAGCCTAGAAAGTCAGCCGGAGGGTGGTCTTCGTTTGGCGTTCCTATGTCACTTGGGACATTAGGACAGTCAGCTGACCAGTGACCCTTTTGGCAACATTTTGGACAAGGTCTTGTTGGTGCCCTTCATGGGGCCATGGTGCAAGCCTGGGCCCAATGGCCTTCTTTCCCGCACTTGAAACAGGGACCAGACGGCTTTCGGGGAGCCGGTCAGATGGTGATTGCCAGCATCTGGCAGTTCATTTTTTGGCCTTTTTCATCTCTCCCATGGTACACCTTAAATGCTATCGCCAGCACATCTGCCTGTGGAGTCAGAGGGCCATTCTCCAAACATTTAAGTTTATCTCTAATGTCAGGGAAACTCTGAGACAAAGTGGGTCATTAGGAGCTGCCTGCCCTCAGGGCTCTCCATGTCTAGGCTAGTGAACTGAAGTAGAGCCTTGGTGAGCCGCTCTAAGAAGTGAGATGGATTTTCGTCCTTATCCTGAATTATTATTTTTAGTTTTTCATAGTTTACTGGTTTTAGGGCAGCCTTACAGAGGCCTGTCAGGAGACAGGTAATAAACCTATCTCTGGCTAGACAGCCACCCTGGGTGTTATAGTCCCAGTGTGGTTCTTAGTCAGGAACCGCCTTGGCTCCTGGGAGGTGTGAAAGGTTAGTCTGGTGAATTTCATCTGCATGGGTCCTAGCCTGTTCCCATACTCGCCTGTGTTGCTCAGGAAGTAAATTATTAGAAAGTATCATGTATATATCATGAAACGTGAGACTATAAGATTGAGTTATATATTGAAACTGTTTAATAAAGGAAACAGAATTAGAAGTATAAGAACCCAGCTTAGTTTTTATCTGAGAGAGTTTTGCGAGAGAGAATGGAACATGAACTTTAATCAGTCCATCCACACCAGCCACCTCTCTCAAAGGGAGAACAGTGGAAGGGTTTGGATGGCTGGAATCAGGCAATTTAGCAGTTCCAGAATGAGTGGTAGGCGGGTGAAGGTTGGAGCCAGGGCAGGGCCTTTGGAACCGACTGCTGCCAAGGGAGGAGCAGCTGCTGCTGAAGGAGGGTCAGCTTTAGAGGGAGAAGAATCTGGAAGAGGAGCTGAAGGAACAATCGCCCTAGGAGTAGGGGTGGGAGCCGGAGGTCGAATAGGTAGAGGTTCATTAGCAGGATCTAGAGTCAGAGATTCCGGAGTCAGAGAATCCTCTGGTTTAGGCATAGCTAGGAGCATATGAGCAGAGAGAAGGAATCCAGAAGAGATGGTTTAGCACTCAGAAAGAAGAAAGCACCTCTTTCCATTTGCCTGCTCGCTGACAGAAATTAGATGACTTCCGTACAATAACGGGATCTAAAGAGCTGCTCGGCGGCCATTTTTTGTTATTTTCTAAAGCACATTTGGGCCATCTCTTAGTACAGAGACAGATCAACTTAGGAATCTTTATGTAAGGCATTAAGCTGAGAGGTTTTAAAGCTTCAAGAAGACAGCCTAAGGGAGAGGAAGGACTAATAGGGTTGGAAGCCTTGTTTCCCATGTCTGCAGCAGAGAGGCAGAAAAATAAAAAATAAAAAAACAAATGTGATCCGGAGCCAAGGCCCCAGGCGTCCCCAAGGCCAAGGACGGATACCGGCGGATACCGGGCACAGGCCACTAAACGGCTCATCATTGGGGGCGGGGGGCACGTGAGGCAAGGATTCCCCGGGAATCCGGACAGCATCTGCAGCTCCCCCTATTTCAAGAATACTTAGTGAGGTGCCGGACGCTCAAAGGTCATTCTCACAGATTCAGGAAACCGTTTATGCTGGCCGAAAAGTGGGGGACTCAGCAATGGGGGAAGCGGTGTTGAATGGAGTTTTATGCGGCCAGGGGAATGGAGAGCAGTCTGTCGCGTACGGAGCAGAGTCCCCGGTTTGTGTGCAGCAGTGTTCGGTTTACGGGTGCCCGGAAGCGCCCGCTTGGTCTCGGCACCAGATGTTAGTTATTTCGAGGCACTCTTACCCTGTGAGAAAATGTCACGAAACACAACAGAATCCACTAACAAGAGTTTTATTAAGATGAAAGAGACAGACGAGTGCTCAGGCCTGCAGAGAGACATGTGTGGAGAAGAAGAGGGAGGAAGCCAGGAGTATGGCGCCAGCTTATAAGGCTGGGTGGCGCACGCGTACACAGGTCGATGTGGCTACTCTACACGTGTGCAGATCACATGGTTGCGTTGTACACTCTTACACAACCATGGAAAGCCACGGGGTCCTGGTCACGCGAGATGCCTTGACCCGGAAATGGCTATTTTGACCTGGAACTGCTAGGCTGAAGTGTCTAGGTCCGCCGGGCATTCACAAACATGCCCAACCGTGGGAGCATGTTGTGAATCCATCAATAGTCCCACAGTAGCGGCCTCTCACTAAGGAGCCCACCCTGTAAATGCTCAGTCCACAAGACCAGAAACCTCAGCAGTCCAATCTGCTGCCGAAAAGCGGGAGGGTTCTAGAAAGGCTGGTTCTGATATCAGTAAGCAATCAAGGGATAATCAACTCGATGGCAAGGGGTAAGGCCACTCGAGCAAAAGCCGAGTAATCTTCCCTCTGCCGTACCTCTTTTTGTCGGGATTGTTACCGGCAGGTGCTGCCTACAACTGACATCATTAAGGCAATCACAACAGTTCTTCAGGTGAGGATCCCTGCTTGGGTTACAGGGTGATTCTAATTAATCATGTTTTTTTTGTTGTTGTTGTTTTTGCTTTTTAAAGATTTATTTATTTATTATGTATACAGTGTTCTGCCTGCATGTACACCTGCAGACCAGAAGAGGGCACCGGATCTCATTATGGATGGTTGTGAGCCACCATGTGGTTGCTGGGAGTTCAAGACCTCTAGACGAGCAGCCAGTGCCCTTAACCGCTGAGCTATCTCCAGCCCTAATAGTGAGTTTAAAACCAACTACAGTATCTTCCAACATATTTCTTAGACATTGGTTTGACAGAGCTGAATTTTGAAATTTAAAGAGGTATAAATTCTAAATATATTGACATTGCTTCTCAACCTTTTAGCTAAGATCAAGTGATGATTGACACACACGTGTTTATATGGTGGTGGTATGGGTACCGGGAGCCAAATCCAGGTCCTTGTGGGTACTTAGGGAGCACTGAACTGCTAAACTACAGAGCTACACCCCTAATAAAATTTCCTATTTTCTGACTCAAGCTCAAGGCTGAACAGTGGTCTTCAGGTTTGAGTGGGGTCAACCCTCAAGGTCACCTGCAGACCTGGGTTCCTTCTACTTTGTTGCTTCTGTGTCCTCTACGGGCTTGTTGTCCACACACAGTCAAAACTGTTCTATCTACATGTCAATTGTAGAGCAGGGGCAGAGATGTGGAGAACAAACACTATTTCCATTAAGCACATGACCTAGAGGCTCTTCACATTGGATTTCAAATCCCATTGGTGTAGTGGCATTCCTGCTGAGCTGCCCCTGGAAGGGGCTCCCAACAATGCAATGCCAAGTGCAAATTCCTCGATTTCTCAGGTACCATGGTTTTCCAGGTTTCCTGAATCAAGTTTTGCATAGGCCTTTGTATCCTTGTGAAACTCCAAGACAGGATTCACATAGAGGGCAGCAAGGGAAACAAAAGGTGTCTGCTAAACAAAAGATGGATTAGGGCTAGATGCTACTCTCTGGAGCCAGGCCAGGTGCAGCTCAGCAGGAAATGCCACTACACATTGGACGCAATTTAGTCACATGCAAAGGAAAGTGAAAAATCTTGATTATCTAGGTAGCTGTATTCACAGCAAAGCCCAAAGGATTATGAAACTGAAAAGAAGAGGTTGCAGTGGACACTGGGGGAACATCAGTCTTACAAAGTTATATTCCATGACTACACACACACAAGCATGTCCTGCATAATGACATATTGCTCAATGATGGGCTATATAAAATAGTGGTCTTATAAGAGCACAAAGGAGTGAAAACCTTTTTTTTTTTTAAATAATTATTCTTTGGCAGTTCCATACATGTATATAATATGGGCCTGTTGGGGGCCTCTGGGGGCCTTTCTGGCCAACAGTTCCTAGGGAGGTGGTCCACACCTGGCACAGGGATTTCACTGAATAACCCATGGCTTCTGGGGTTGGCATTATCCACCCATGCATGACATCTCCAAAATGACAACTTCTTATTCCCTGGTGATAGTGCAGTCAACATCACATAACAGCCTGACACATTAGCTGAATGTTTGTAGTCACGCTAGTATAAACGAGCCGCACTGCCAATCACTGGGAAGTATCGCTCATATAACTACATACGGTATACAATACTCGATATTTAAATAACTCTTTTATTCTATGCTTTTTCATCATTATCTTATATTCCATCTATTTATTTTTTAAAATGTACTGTAATGTAACTATAAGTACAGAATACTGTAAATATTCTGTTATGCCAGCAAGAGCTTCACACATGTGTTTACTGTGTCCCTTCATATAGAGGTCAAGCATGATAGTTCATGACTCCAATAACAGAAACCAAGAGGCAGAGGCAGGAGGATTGCAAGTTTGAGACCAACCTGGGTTACAGAGTGTTTTAGTTAGGGTTTTTATTTCTGAGAATAGACACCATGACTATTGCAACTCTTATAAAGAAAACATTTCAGCCGTGTGGTGGTGGCGGCGGTGGCGGCGGCAGCGGTGGTGGCGCATGCCTTTAATCCCAACACTGGGGAGGCAGAGTCAGGTGAATTTCTGTGAGTTCGAGTCCAGCCTGGTCTACAGAGTGAGTTCCAGGAAAGGCGCAAAGCTACACAGAGAAACCCTGTCTCAAAAAACCAAAAAAAAAAAAAAAAAAAAAGAGAGAGAGAGAGAGAGAGAGAGAGAGAGAGAGAAAGAAAGAAAGAAAGAAAGAAAGAAAGAAAGAAAGAAAGAAAGAAAGAAAAGAAAAAAAAACATTTCATTGGGGTGGCTCAGTTTCAGAGGTTCAGTCCATTATCATCATGATGGGGAGCATGGCGGCATGCAGGCAGACATGGTGCTGGAGTAGTAGCTGAGAGTCCTACATCTTGCAGGCAACTGGAAGTCGACTGAGACACTGGGCGGTATCTTGAGCATAGGAAACCTCAAAGCCTGCCACCACAGTGACACATTTCCTGCTACAAGGCCATACCTCCTAATAGTGCCACTCCCTATTAGATTATGTGGGCCACTTACATTCAAACTACCATACACACACAGCAAGACTTTGCCTCAAAAACAAACAAAATGCCTCTTTGAGTGATTGGCCTAAGCTTCTTCACTCTCATCAGAGAGAGAGTAGTGAGTCACAGCTACAGCCCTCTAACTAGTCAAACAGAACCAGTGCTTCTCATGTAGCCAACATACAGCTGCCCACATCTGGATGTCCTTTGTCAAAGAGAAAAAACGGTCTTGTTTAATCGTTTTGATTCAGAGTTTTCTATTTCTGGCAGATAAATGCACTCTTCAACCTGCTGCTCAGCCAGGAGAAAATGAGGATGGAAATGATAGTGTCTGCACTCCTGACCTCCTGTCTCAAAAAGGGAGTGGAGAGAGAGAGAGAGAGAGAGAGAGAGAGAGAGAGAGAGAGAGAGAGAGAGAGAACATGTAAAACTACATAAAGACTGTATTGAAAAGAGAATTTCTGAAAACTTAATAAGGAGACTATAATTGTGGAGACTTGAATAAGAGACTGGGTGAAAATCCCAATAGTGTGCAGGCCCTAGCTTTAATCTCTCAGAATGGCAAAGTGAGAAAAATACTTCCTTTTCGTAGTGAGATTTTTCAATCTATAAAAGCACAAAGCTTAATCACAATGAGATCTCATCCTTCACCTATTTAACTGGCTAATATAAAGAAGACAAGAGCTAGCAAGTGATGGGGAGTAAGTGGAAGGAAAAAAAAACTCTTGCACACTTGGGCACTATAGATTGGCACAGCCACAATAATATGGAGATTCCTTGAAAAAACTAAAAACTTAAGCTGCCACAGGATTCAACACTTCCATTTATGGTGACATACCTGTGGGGAACCAACACCCACATATATTTACCCCAGGGACTCTTGAGGAATAAGGGATAAGAGACTTAGGTAGAAATATAGAGGGGAGAGAAACACAGGATAGCCTCGGGTGGGTCTGGATCCTTATCCACCTGTCTAGACCTTTATTCCAAAGGGCTATTTATAACAATGCCAAGGGGAAGCGCAAAGGACCTCCCCCTTGCTAGTCACAGCCAAATGTAGACCCCTACAAACACCTGGTACTCGGGCCCGTGGTCCAGTCTTCCTCTTATGCAGTCCTGCTGGGTACAGCCACCAGGAAACCTAGTGGGCTCCAACATGTACCCAAAGGAAAATGAAACCAAGACATTAGAGAGATGCTAGCAATTGGAATCAACCAGCATGACCCCCATAGGTAAGTATGGTGTATAGAGAGTGGATTATTAGAAGCACAAGGAGGGAAATCCTATCGTGTGTGACTACATGCCTTGCTCTGGAAGACAGAAATGAGGCAGGCACAGAAAGATGAGTAATGAATGCATAAGCTCACAGGAGCAGAGAGCAGTGTGCTGGACAGCAGGCTGTGGTGTGGCTGTATGGGGGGGAGGTGGGGATGTTGAGCAGAGGCTGGAAAATGCCAGTCAGGAACATTTAAGGGACATTTTGTCAGTGCGGTGACTGTAGTAAACAGTTGACCCACTCTTGAAAAACGCTGAGAGTATTTTAAGTGTCCTCATTTTTACCACACAAATATCTACGTGAACCAATGCATAGGTCAGTTAGCTGCAGCTGGTTATTTATATGCTTCAAAAGGTCAGTACAAGCCAGGCCATGGTGACACACACCTTTAATCCCAGCACTTGGGAGGCAGAGGCAGGCAGATCTCTGAGTTCAAGGCCAGCCTGGTCTGCAGAGTGAGTACTAGGACAGCCAGGGCTGTGCAGAGAAACCCTGTCTCCAAAAATAAAAAAAATAAAATAAAATAAAATAAAAAAATGTCACGTACACAACAATGGCACTTCCTCCTGTTTAAATACAGAAAAGGGCTAAGGAGGTGGCTCAGTGGTACAACACTTGGACCTGAGACCTGGGTACAGCCCCCAACACCACACACACTCACACTCAAAAGAGAAAGACAGAACTGATAATATATTTCTGGTATAGAAGAGATGAAGTAAGTACTCTACACACACACACACACACACACACACACACACACACACACACACACACACTGATTCACTTGCTCTAGCTCCCTCATTCTGCAGGAAGCCAGCCGCTGTGTTGCTGGATCACTCAGGCAGCCTACAGAGATACTAACGAACACAGGGACAAATGGATCCCAGCCAACGCTGGTGGAAGCTGCAGCTGCCCTGCCAACAGCCACACCCGTGAGCCCAGAAGTCCTGCGCAGGCCTGAAGACGTCCAGAACTGAAGCCAAAACCTTAACTACAGCCCCACGAGAGACCCATTTCTGCACCAGACTCAGAACTACAGAAACTTAAGAAATCAGTGGGCTTTGCTGGTATTATTTTAAACTAAAAATTTTTTAAAATGCTAAATTAGAGATGTGATGATCGATTGCAGAGACAAAAACCAGAGGACATTTTAAGGAAGAAAATCTAGTTTAATGAAATTTTATTTTTTGCTTTTCTACCTCATAAATACAGATGGACAGACTTTTCAGATTCCTATAGTAAAGTACCCATCCTGAAACAGACACCCGAAGTTAAGCCCTTACCACACAAAATTCTGCCCTGTGGTGGCATTGTGTTCCCCAAAATATTATGCACCCTAATAAACTTATCTGGGGTCAGAGAACAGAACAGCCACTAGATATAGAGGCCAGAAAATAGTGGCACTCATGCCTTTAATCCTAGCATTCCAGAAGCAGAAATCCGTCTGGATCTCTGTGAGTTCAAGGCCACACTGGAAACAGCCAGGCATGGTGACATGCGCCTTTAATCCCAAGAGGTGAGCCTTTAATCCCAGGGAGTGAGGGCAGAAAGCAGAAAGGTATATGAGGCGTGAAGACCAGAAACTAGAAGCTTTTTGGCTGGTTAAGCTTTTAGACTTTTGAGCAGTACAGTTCAGCTGAGAGCCATTCGGATATGAGGACACAGAGGCTTCCAGTCTGAGGAAACAGGATCAGCTGGGGAACTGTCGAGGTGAGGTGGCTGTGGTTTGTTCTGCTTCTCTGATCTTCCAGCATTCACCCCAATAACTGGCCTTGGGTTTATTTTTTATTAATAAGACTCTTTAAGATTCTTGCTACACTGCCCTACTTCTAGGTGTTGGGGAATCAAACTGGAGTCTGGCACACACTCAGCAGCCTACCCATGAGCTACATCTCCAGCCCCATTTTATCATATTTGTGTGTGTGTATGCGTGCACATGTGTGTGTGCGCGTGCGTGCGTGCGTGCGTGCATGCGTGCAGAGAGGGACTTGTGTACATGTATGTGCATGTATGTACTCTCAAGGCCAGAAGAGAGCATATAAATTATAAATTTAATAGTATATTAACTCCAATCTCCTGGCTGGCCTCAAACTCACAGAGATCCATCGAGCTCTGCCTCCCGAGTGTTGGGATTAAAGGCGTGTGCCACTGCTGCCTGGCCCACTCTTCTTTTCTATGAATGTCTAGTGCATGCTTTTGTAGCCCACAGTGGGGAGGTTCATACTAAAATATTCTAAAGACTTAGTTCCTACTTTGTGCAGAGTGTGTGCATGCTCCATCATTATGGGTGCCCAAGGAGGCCAGAAAAGGGTGTTGGTCCCCTAGAGCTGGAGTGCATTTCATAAATGCACACTGGTTATGAGCGTCACCCCCCAACCCCAGGCCATATTTCCTGCAGTTATCAGCACCCATGAGAGACCTGGTAACTAAAGTACCAGGCTATTCAAACACTATTATTAGTCCTCTGTTGCTGTGTCAAGTACCTGAGTGTTGTGGAATATTATTTTAACTGAACAAAGATACATTTGTTTATGCTTCAGAATACTACTTTAACTGGGCAAAGATGTGTTGCATTTGTTCATGTTCATGCTGCAGAATATTACTTTGACTGTGTAAAGGTATGTTACATTTGTTTATGCTGCATTTGTCTAACAATGTAAGGATGTGTGTTTAATTATGTAAAGATGTGTTGCATTTTGTTTTTACCTTGCCTGCTTAAGGCACCTGATTGGTCTAATAAAAAGATGAATGACCAATAGCTGGGCAAGAGAGGAACAGGTGGGACTGGCAGGCAGAGAGAATAAGTAGGAGGAGAAATCCAGGCCTGAAAAAAGAATGAGAGAGGAGAGAGAGAAGAAAGAGAGAATGAGGAGGAGACAGAGGCAGACATGCCTGGGGCGAGAATCCAGGCACACACCAGACAGACAGACACGAGAAGCAGTGAAAGTAAGATACACAGAAGGAAGAAAAGTAAAAAGGTCCAAGGCAAAAGGCAGACAAAGAGAAACAGGTTACGATAAAAGAGCTAGCCAGAACTGAGCCTAAGCTAGGCCGAGCATTCAAAACCAATAATAAGTCTTCATGTTATGATTTGGGAGCTGGTTGGCAGCTAAAAGAAAAGGCCTGGCAGACTTGAGATAAGCAATTTAGGGAAGAGAAAACTATTTTCAGCCCATTGTCACAGACTCAGTGATAGAGTGCGTGGGCTCTGGTCTCAATCCCTAGTACTCAAGAAAGAAAAGACTTAAATAGTCACAAACTAGGATATGCCATCTTTCTTTTTGTCAATAGGGTTTCCCATTCTACATAAAAACAAATCTATAGCGAGGCAGAATCATTACTGTGTGCAGCTCCAGATGAACCGAAGCTACATGTCTCAAGATAGACATGAGGCAGAAAAGCAGAGGCAGGAAGGGACTGAGGACCAAGACACAGTCCTCGAGGGCATGTCCTCAGTCACCCTCTCTCTTCACCCAGGTCTCAGGATGCTGAGTTTCTGTCAACTCCCAATGACCCATCACATTATAAAGCTACCATGAGTGAACATGTCGATAAGGTTAGAGCCTTCAGTCCACTTTCCAGAGCCACTTCTGATTGCTGGTACATTTGGGGAATTTCAAATCCAATCTGTGACACATACTGACAAACAAACACTAACAGACCAAGGGCACTTGAAAGCAGAGCTTTGATTTAGTTAAGCCGGACTTTCCAAAGCAGTTAAAAATGAATGTTAGAGCTGCACATGTCATTGGACATAGAGAGATGCCACAGCCAAGACTGTATCTGGCTGCTGACATCAGTGCATGCACACGTGCACAGGTCAGCTGAAACCTGCCTATAGTCCGTGCACATGTGCACACGTCAACTGTACACATGTCAGCTGAAACCTGACTACAGTCCATGCACATGTGCACACATCAGCTGAAACCTGCCTACCTGTGTCTCTGCTTCTCTTCCTTTTTCTATAAAGTGCTGTCTGCTGGCGCAGCTAGGTGGTGCTCTCTGGTTCTGGGAAACACATGACTCATGAGTTCCCCTTTGCTCAAATAAAACTGCTCAATTTAATTTGTCTAAAGTGTTTTTGTCTTATTTTTGGTACTGGGAATTAACTGAGGAAGTGCAGCGTGCTAAGCACATGCTCTATGCCAAGCCACACCCCTACTTCCAAAGGTTGTTTGGTTTGGTGTTTTTTCTTATTGTGCTAAAGATGAAACTCGGGATCTTGCTGCATGCTTGACAAGCATTCCACGGCTGAGCTACATCCCTGGCCCTAAAGATTTAACATTAACAAAGAAAAGAGTAAAACAACAACAGGAAGCTGAGGCCTTTGTCCAGATGACTCTGAACCCTCAGAGTCCTGCCTGCCCTGGATCTGAAGCATTCTCAGTTGTCTCCCTTCTAGTGACACATTTTCTGTAATGGTTTACATTCACCTTTTCCAACTACTTTTAATCTTTTCCTCTTAATATCCTGTTTTCCTATGACCAAAATGCTCTTTCTTGATGTTTTTTATTTGAACCCTCTTTTGTATATGTCCAAATATTTTTTCACTTCTGTTTTGTTTTCTCTTAGCAGTTCAAGTGATGAAATCCAAGCTACGCAAATACTCTACCACTGAACTACCTCCTCAGCTCTTTAATGCCTGTTTTTAAAGGCCTCGGGAGATTCATTCATCAGATTCTGGATCATCAGATTCATCCATCCCACAGATGGTCCGAAGGCAAAGTCTATTAGAACTGCTGTAACCTGCAGACATGACCACTCACTCATGAAGACTTCATTGTCATAGAGACAGAGAAGCTTTGGCTGCACCCTGTCCCTGACTCCTTCCTCTTGCCTGCCCTTCCCCTAAACTACAAAATCCAATATCCACCTTCTCCAACCCTGCCCCTGTACAAGTTTGTCTTGACCCTTTTCTCCCTGGATAATCTTATCCACCACCCTGGCAAACTATCATTTTTGCATATTCTTCTCAAGTTGACAGCTCCAACCTGATTTACACCCTAGCTCCTAATCCGTGCCCCCATCTTCCAGATGACACACATATTCCTACATTATCACAGTGCACACACCTCTCCCCAGCAAACTACAAGGAAATTTGGAGTCATGTCACCCCCACATTTGATCACTGAACCCCATGATCTCACCTGTAACACCTCTACTCTCTATCTGTCCAGGTTCTTTCTAGTAGCAACACATATTACTTTGTTTTGTTTGTTTGCAAGGGGGTGGGGTTGTTTGGTTTAACTTGGTTTGGTTTGGAAACATGGTCTCACTGTGTAGCCCTGGCTGGCCTGAAACACGCTTTATAGAGCAGACTGGCCTCAAACTCACAGACATCAGCCTGTCCCTGCCTTTGGAGTACTGGAAGTAAATGCTAGTGTTACTGCATCTGGCCAGCACATCTTTTTATCACTGCAGTTGTTTGCTGGCTTACTGACTCCAGGTCCATGCTTTCATGGGTGGATACTTCTCATTATGGTACAATACAGCAGAAAATAAGTAACTAGGGTTCAATATGAGTTCAAAGAGAGCCTCGGTTCCCCTTCCTCATAACTCCTAGCAAATCATTTAAGAGGAATAAATTTTAATTGCTTCTTTCAGACAGTAGGGGTAATCACGACATAATAGATGTTATTAAAAAGTAAGTCAAAGCCGGGCAGTGGTGGCGCATGCCTTTAATCCCAGCACTCAGGAGGCAGAGGCAGGCAGATCTTTGTGAGTTCGAGGCTAGCCTGGTCTACAGAGTGAGATCCAGGAAAGGCGCAGAGCTACACAGGGAAACCCTGTCTCGAAAAACCAAAAAAAAAAAAAAAAAGTCAAACAATCTATTTGGAATGTCTGCCCATATTGCTGAGTGGGGCTCTCTTCTTCTGGTGACATATGGATCATGAATTCTCCTCTGCACAATAGTATATGTAAGTGCTTGGTACATTTACCTGTATCATAATTCTTACCAGAATTGTGTTCTAAAACTGTAGACTTAAGTCAGGCATGATAACACAAACCTGTAATCTCAGCTATTGAAGGCTAGTGAAGAACAATTGCTTAAGACCAGGACTTTGAGACTAGCTAAAACAAAGTAACAAGATTCTGTCCCCAAAATAAAAAATAAAATACAAAGCACACATAGGGACAGGAAGATTGTTCTGTGGAGAAAGATGACAAGCCTAAGGAACTGAGTTCAAACCCCAGGATCTGCATACTGGAAAGACAAAGGGGTTTGTTCTCTGATCTCCATGAGCCCAAACATAGCCACACATCAGTCAATCAACCAATTAAAAGTAAACATGAAGTTTGTCCCCATGCTAGACCATTAGTGTATGCTGTCTTCTTACCTTTATTTCCTAGCCACCTTCCACTGAAGAGAGATTCTGATGAATCCATTTCTCCCATTTAATGATCAAGGAGGCTGTGTGTTCCAGATAGTGTTTCTACAGGACAATAAAGGTCTTAGGTTACTCTGAGTGATCATTGAGCAGAGCCTCATACCAACTTGCAATGAGCAGGTGTAAATAACTCAAATTCTAAAATTGTTTTAAAATCATTTCCTGTGGGACCTGGAAGGAGGGCTCAAAAGTTAAAAATCCAGAGGTCCTGAGTTCAATTCTCAGCAACCATATGGTGGCTCACAATGAGAGCTGTAATGAGAGCTGGTGCCCTCTTCTGATGTGTAGGCATACATGCAGGCAGAACACTGTATACACGAACACTGTATACATAATAAATAATCTTTTTTTTTTTTAAATTATTTCCTTCTGGTCAAACCTGGCAATGTGTTACATGGTAGGTAGTTTGAATGAAAATGGCCCCCATAGACTTGTAGGGAGTGGCACTATTAGGAGGTGTGGCCATGTTGAAGGAAGTATGTTACTAAGGGGTGGGCTTTGAGGTTGGAGAAGCTCAAGGCAGGCCTGGTGTTGTTCTCTCTTCCTGCTGCCTGCAGATCCAGATGTAGAACTCTCAGCTACCTCTCGAGCACCATGTCTGCCTGCATGCCACCATGCTTCCCACCATGAAAATAATAGACTAAATCTCTGAACCATAAGCCAGCCCCAATTAAATGTTTTCCTTTATAAGAATTGCCATGGTCATAGTGTCTCTTCACAGCAATAAAATTGTAACCAAGACATGTTGTAACATATGTCAAAACAAAAATAGACCATCAGACT
The DNA here is from genome assembly GCF_004664715.2 of Peromyscus leucopus. Taxonomy (NCBI): domain Eukaryota; kingdom Metazoa; phylum Chordata; class Mammalia; order Rodentia; family Cricetidae; genus Peromyscus; species Peromyscus leucopus. The sequence goes on from NC_051064.1 coordinate 90,439,418, forward strand.
CAAAAATTTCAAGTTGTTTAGGGACAAAGGAATGCTGTGATTTTAATATGATTTTTAATGCTATTACCTCAGTCTGTATTCCCTTGCTAGTGATAAAAACTCAAATGAGGCTAGTTTAAACAAGCCTCAAAAAAAAATGATTAACCGCCATAAATTAAGAGTTTAAGGCAGAACAAGCCTTGAGCATGCTAGATGTAACAGTGAGAGAATCATCATTGCAATGGTTAGTGTTTGTAGCTAGAGTTTTCCTGTGTCTACCCAGCTCCTGCAACCGCTCAGACCTAAGTAAACACACAGAGACTTTTATTACTTATAAACTATATGGCCATGGCAGGCTTCTTGCTATCTAGTTCTTATCTTAAATTAACCCATTTCTATAAATCTATAAGTGGCCATGTGGCTTGTGGCTTAATGGTACTTTACTCTTGCTTCTCATGGCGGCGGTTGGCAGCATCTCCTGACTCAGCCTTCTACTTCCCAGAATTCTCCTCTCTGCTTGTCCTGCCTATACTATACTTTCTGCCTGGCTACTGGCCAATCAGTATTTTATTTATCAACCAAATCAGAGCAACACATTCACAGCATACAGAGCGATCAATATCCACAGCACTTCCCCTTTTCTTTTTTCTTCAAAAAGGAAGGTTTTAACTTTAACATAGTAAAATTACATATAACAAAACAATTATCAAGCAAGAATTACAGTTACAATATCTAGTCTATTTATAATATTTAAAAAAGATATCCTATCTATTTTATATTTGTGAGTCTAAGGTTTCATATCTAACTTATCCTTTACCATAACTAAGGAAATTATAACTATCTAGTCTTCAATACATCAAAGACCTCAGAAGGATATAATATTACCTGAGAAATGGGAGAAGGACACAAGCAACTTTTGGGAGTCTTTTGAGAGTAGACAGAGACAGCTGGCAGCCTGGACAGTCATCCAAAGTTCCTTTGTAAAGTTGTGGCATCTCTCTTCAGCCCACAGGCCTAGAGTCTCTCAGTCATTTCTCTCTGTGCCCTGTAGAATGTCTGGCATTTTCTTCTGCAAAGCAGGAAACTGAAGGACCATTTCGCCAAGCAAAGTTCAGTGGTCACCTTTCTATGGGTCCTGCATGTCCAGTCGATCAAGCAGTCCAGGTAAGTTTCTTGCCCAAATGGCCATTTTTGCCGAGAAGAAGATAAACTCCATATAGAGTGTCTTTGATGCCCATCCTCCTCTCTGAAGTAAATCAGTGCTGCCAGGAGCAGACATGTCTCACTGTACAGAAAGTCTAAATTTTTAAAATATTTTAAATGCCATATTCTGTAGGACTTTGAAGTGTTTGAAGATTACCTGAATTATTTCTATGTATACCTAGAAAACTTAACTAACATGGCTACAAGTTTGACTATCATAGAAGACTAATGATTAATCTACCCGTGTTTTGGTTGCCCTAGAAGAAATAAGAAACTGCCTTGGATATTGATTGCTCTGTATGCTGTGAATGTGTTGCTCTGATTTGGTTGATAAATAAAATACTGATTGGCCAGTAGCCAGGCAGGAAGTATAGTATAGGTAGGACAAGCAGAGAGGAGAATTCTGGGAAGTAGAAGGCTGAGTCAGGAGATGCTGTCAACTGCTGCCATGAGAAGCAAGATGTAAAGTACCATTAAGCCACAAGCCACATGGCAACTTATAGATTAATAGAAATGGGTTAATTTAAGATAAGAACTAGATAGCAAGAAGCCTGCCATGGCCATATAGTTTATAAATAATAAAAGTCTCTGTGTGTTTACTTGGGTCTGAGCAGCTGCAGGAGCCGAGTGGACACAGGAAAACTCCACCTACAAGTGTTGTCAATCTGACACACTCTAGATCTGCTGTGGGTCTAGAAGGGCCTCTGGACATGCCTTTGGAGACTTCTATCAATTGTACTGTTTGATGTGGGAAGGCTCATCTTCCCACATGGTGGGACCATGCCTTAACCAAGGGATTGTAGTCTACATAAAGTGGAGAAGTTGATCTGAGCAGTGGCATGAATGTATCCATTGCTCTCTCCTGACTGTAGCTATAATGTGATCAGCTGCTTCAAGCTCTTGCCTTGACTTCCCTGCTATGATGGACTACACTTTGAGCTGTGAGTTAAAATAAGTCTTTTCACCCTTACGTTGCAAAAGGGGGGTGGGCATTTTATTGCAGCAATAGGAAAAGAAACTAAGGCATTCATATTATCAAGTATGAGGGAAAACTAGAACAAATATGTCTGGTTCCCTTCTGTCATTGGTGTGTGTGTGTGTGTGTGTGTGTGTGTGTGTGTGTGTGTGTGTGTGTGCAGAGTGCAGAGTCTCTTTTGATTCCATTTATCTGTTTGCCTCATTTATCAAAGCCTTGGAGACCTGCTGTCCTCTAAAATGGGGTAAAACTCTCACATTAGCCATGTTGCTTTCTATATCTCCCACCCCCCAAGTGAATGATCCTCTTAAGGGTCTGGCTTTGCCAGCTCCAGTGAAGCAGCAATGGCAGAAAGATATGTGCTGGGAAAGTCAACCCCTAGGCATTTGTTCTGCCTCTTACTATGAGCTTGGGCTTCAGGTGACGTGAGTAGCAGGAGAAACCAAAAGAAAACTCTGTGCTTGGGCCCCTCCAGGACTGGTGAAAATGGAGGCATTTATAGACAGAACCAGCTCCCTACCCTGGCTTGTGAGCACCTCCAGGATTTAGAACTGTGTCATGATGTCTGTGTCCACAGCCATACAGCACGGCATGGGGCTAGAAGAGGAATCTACCTGTGTTTTGGTTGCCCTAGCAGAAATAAGAAACTGACAGACAAATGATGCAAAACAGAAATCATATTAATGAATACTCACAGCACCAACCAGGTATTTGAGCTCTCTAGGAAGGAAAAGATCTCTACCAAGGAGGTAGCTTTCAGAGAAGAAAAGAGCTGGACAGAGCTGGGGATAGAAATGATGGGCAGAAGGGCTGCTGGTGGAAGTTATGGACACAAGTAAAATCTAAATCCTTCTGCTGGAATGGGTGAGACAAGCAAGAGATGCTAAAAGCCACAACCAGTGGCTTACACTGTCATATACCAAGCATTTGCAGGTATGGTGTCGTAGTTTGAATGTAATTGGCCCCCGTAATCTCACAGGGTATGGCACTATTAGGAGATGTGGCTTTGTTAGAGTGGGTATGGCCTTGTTGGAAGAAGTGTGTCACTCTGAGGGTGGGTTTTGAGGTTTCCTCTGCTCAGGATACCACCCAGTGTCTTCCTTCAAGATTTAGGAATCTCAGCTACTACTCCAGCACCATGTCTGCCTGTACACTGCTATCCTCCCCGTTATGATGATAATGAACTCAACCTCTGAAACTGTAAGCAAGCCACCTCTATCAAATGTTTTCTTTATAAGAGTTGCCATGGTCATGGTGTCTCTTCACAGCAATATAAACCCTAAGACAATTTGATACCAGGGACTGGGTTTTTGCTGTGATAGGCCTGACCATGTTTTTGTTTGGAGTAATATGGACTTTGGGAGTTTGTGTTAGGTAAGTAGTGGAATGCTTTCAGCACTGCTTAAGAGGCATGCTAGTAGGAGCATGGAAGATAGTGGTGCTGAATGTGGTTTGATGAACTCTGGGGATCAAGATGTTTCAGAGGAGAAGTATGTTAGTATGAGGCCTAGAGACTGGTCATGTGACATTTTGGTGAAGAATGTGGCTGCTTTTTGCCCTTGTCCAAAGAGTCTGCCTGAGGCAAAAGTGAAGAGTTTTAGATTAATTCTGTTGGCAGAGGAAACCTCAAAACAGCCCAGCATAGACTCTGCTGTGTAGATATTATGGTAACTCTAATGAAGATTTATAAAGAAAAGGAGCAAGTGGGCAGAGTAAATGACAAAATATAAATTTTGAGGAGAAAAAAAGCACCAAGAAGTAGAATAGAGCTAAGCCCTGTGTTCAAGGAGATAAATGGATTAAGAAATGGAATATAGGGAGAAGTGACCTCAGGGCAAAATCCCACCCAGCTAAGTTTCCAATTTGTGAAAAGGAACTAAAGGAAAGCTTAGAGCCAGGTGTGGTGGGGCACACCTTTAACTCCAGTGGTGGCAAGCGAGAGGTTGGCAGACCTCTAAGTTTGAGGTTAGCCTGGTCTAGTTTGAGGCTTGCCTGGTCTACAAAACAAGTCTCAGGATAGCCAAGCTTAGGCAGTAAAGGTAACAATCAAAAACAGAAAGTTGGTAAAAATGTAAGTGAATGAGGGGACCATGTTCTAGTCCAGGTAAGTAGCAGAACTTGGCAGCTTCAGCCACATGGTTCCAGCTTTAGAGTTAAGAACCGAAGAAATGGGTCTTGGAATTTGCCTCTGCACCTAAAGAAAGCCCCTGAGGCCTGGCATGTGTCAGGGCGTGTCCCTGAATGGAGGCCTAGTAGAGAGACCATTGCATAAAGCTGTGAAGTTGAAGCCTGGATTGCCTTGGAGAATCCAAGATGTTAGAGATGCCAGAGCTGTGGGATACCTGCCAAGGAGAGCTGCTAACAGGGAATGGAAATAGGCCAAGGGAAAGAATTGTGTTGCAGTCAACAAAGCTGAATGGAGTTAGAGATCTGAAGAGCACTTTGACGTCAGACATGGAGATGCAATTTGGAGTTTGCCCAGCAGGTTTTCAGTCTTGCTTTGGTCCAGTATTTCCTCACTATGCTTCCTTCCCTACATTTTGGAATGGTAATGTATATCCTATACCATTATATGTTGGAAGTATATGATCTGTTTTTTTTTAATTATTTTGATTTTATAGGGATTACAGTTAAAAGATTGCATGAATCTCAGAAGAGATAGTAAACTTTGGACTTGTAAACATTGTTGAGACTGTCATAGAGGATGGGGACTTTTGAAGTTGAACTAAATGCATTTTGCATCATGATATTGTTGCAAGCTTATGGGGGCCAGGGAGTAGAATGTAGTGGTTTGGATGTAATTGGCCCCTATAATCTCACAGGGTGTGGCACTATTAGGAGATATAGCTTTGTTAGAATGGGTGTGGCCTTGTTGGAAGAATTGTGTCACTCTTTGGGTGGGCTTTGAGATTTCCTATGCTCAGGATACCACCCACTATCTCAGTTGATTTCCTGTTGCCTGCAAGATTTAGGACTCTCAGCTACTTCTCCAGCACCATGTCTGCCTGCACACCGCCATGCTCCCCATCATGATGATAATGTGCTAAACCTCTGAAACTTAAGCAAGCCACCCCAATGAAATGTTTTCTTTATAAGAGTTGCCATGGTCATGGTGTCTTTTCACTGCAATAGAAGTCCAGACTAAGACATATGGTAAGGAATTCAGAGAAGGTGGCAAGTTTGTAATTTTTGAAATTTCAAAAATGTTTAATGATTAGAATTCTTACTAGCCATTGGAAGACTGATTTCTTTCACTCAGCCTGATTTCTCTGTAGTTCTTGATTGTACTGCAAGTGTCTGCAGATCACTCCTTCACCCTTCTACTTTCGGAGCTTTTGTCTTGTCTGTGTGTGCCAAGAGTTTCACTAGGTTCGTCTAGGTGCAGGGGTGGGAGGTGATTCACAGGCACATGGGCACCTTACAAAGGCCACACCATTGGGGAAAGTGTCCTGGCCCCCTAGTAAACATTAACTGCTCCAGAGCATCGTCCCCCTTGATAGCAGGATACCAATGGGCACAAGATTCCCGTAGGTCTTGGGTGGATAACTGCAGCTGCTGTGAGTTCAAGAGTGCAATGGCCATGTGATGCCCAGAAGCCAGTGTTCCACAGCACTCTATTATGGTGGAATATCAGTTTAAGATGTGTTACATACATTTATGCTGTGGAATATTTGTTTAATGATGCAAAAATGTGTTGCATTCTTTTATGTTCTATTTGTTTAACTCTGTGAAGCTGTGTCTAAAACACCTGATTGGCCTAATAGAGAGATGAATGGCCAATAGCAAGTCAGGAAAGGGATAGGCAGGGCTGCCAGGCAGAGACAATAAATAGGAGAAATCTAGGAAGAGTGAGAAAAGGAGAAGGAAAGAAGGATGCCAGGGGCCAGTCACCCAGCCAAACAGCCAGCCACACTGTAAGAAGGAAAGAAAAATATAGAGAATAAAGAAAAGTAAAAACAAAAAACCCAGAGGCAAAATGTAGTTAAAGAGAAGTGGAATGATATAAGTTAGAAAAGCTAGCTTGATACAAGCCAAGCTAACTCCAGGCATTCATAAGTAAGAATAAGTCTCCGTGTCTTTATTTGGGAGCTGGATGGTGGGCCTCAAAGAGTTAAAAAAAAAAAAAAAAAAAAAACAACTGCACTCCATCCTTTCCACCAGTTCTTACATGCTTTCCATTCCCTTATTCTTGACATTCCTGTGCCTAGCATGGAGTAACACAGATGTTTCATTCACAGCTAAGCATTCAACAATAATTTGTCCTCAGAACTTAAATTAGTTATACATTTCTTCAGTTGCTAACACTCAATACAAAAAACAAAAAACAAAAACAAAACAACAACAACAAAAAAACTTCGCTGGGCGGTGGTGGCACATACCTTTAATCCCAGCACTTGGGAGGCAGAGCCAGGCGTATCTCTGTGAGTTCAAGGCCAGCCTGGTCTACAGAGCAAGAGCCAGGACAGAAACTAAAAACTACACAGAGAAATCCTGTCTCGAAAAAAACAATAATAATAATAATAATAAAAATAGCTCCTCTGATCAAAGACATTAGCACCACTAACCTATGAACACAATCATAATTTGTAAGAAAGTAGCTTGATAAACATATCGTGTACATTTAGCAGTACATATCATGTACATTTAGCAGTAAATCTCCCACTAAGTCCTGTGTTCTTTCCAACTGTGGGCTATTGACCAGGTTTATAGAACCAGACATGAATTCCCTCCTGTGCAGCAGGCTTTAAGATTTATTTATTTATTTTTATGTGTATGATTATTTTACCTGCATGTATGTATGTGTATCATATATGATGTGCCTTGTTCCCAGCAGAAGCCAGAAGGTGGTGTTGGATCTCCTGGAACTGGAGGCACGGACATGAGCTACCATATAGGTGCTGAGAACTGAATCCAAAATCCTCTGCTTTAAAAGCAGCAAGTGCTCAGGACAACTGAGCTACCTCTCCACGCCCTGCAGCAGGCTTTAAATCCTTTTTTAAAAGCAGTTGCTTACTGCTCCGCTGCACCCCTGGGTATATATTATCTGATAGACAACAATGTCATGTGCAGGGCCACAGCTGAATAAGACTGTTGATGACAGCTCTCTTCCAGCTGTCCGTGTAGCACCTTCTGGCGTCTGATTTCTGCTGCTCATGCTTGGACAGCAAGTGCTCCTAACCACTGAGCCACCCCTCCAGTCCTCTTTTGTTGAGCTTCTGTTCCTGTCCATGTTGGATGTTGAGCACCGTTTGCCTCGTGCCCTCCTACTCATCTTTTTCTTGTTCCTCCCCGTCCAATTCCTTCTCTTGTCTCCTGAGACAGCTTTACTTGTACTCTCAAGACACATTTTGTGTGTCTGTACAAAACCGAAAATCCAGGAAACACAAGTGGGAGGAAACGTGCGGTTTTATTTCTGCAGTTGCCTTTATTGGCTAGTGTGGTTGTTTTCAGTTGCATCCATTTTCCTGCAAGTGACGTTACTTCGTTGTTGTTCTTTAAGGTAAAAACGCATCACGTGGGTGCGGCACACCTTCCTTAGCACTCCTCTCTTGTTGGATACCAAGGTTGGTTCCACCACGTAGCTGTTGTGTATAGTGTTGCAATAAACATCGATGTATAAATATCCCTGCGATGTGTCCTCTTGGAGTCCTCTCTGAAATTACCCAGTGACATAGTGTGACATAGATGGGTCGTACTGAAGATCTATTGTTACCTTTTTAAGAAGCCTCCATCCTGATTTCCATAGTGGCCGGACTAGCTGACATTCCCATGAAGAGTGTATCATGGTTCTCTTTTTTCCACATTTCATCAGCATTTTCTGTTATTTGTCTGCTTAATTTTTGTCATTCTGACTGAAGTAAGACAGAATCTCAATGTAGTTTTGATTTACATTTTTCTGATGGCCTTTTTTTTCCATATTTATTGGTCATTTGTAGTTTATCTTTTTAGTGATTTAGTTTTATTTCATGTGCATTGGTGTTTTGCCTGTATATATGTCTATGTGAAGGTGTCAGATCCCCTGGAACTGGAGTTACAGACAGTTGTGAGCTGCCATGTGGGTGCTGGGAATTGAACCCAGGTCCTCTGGAAGAGCAGCCAGTGCTCTTACCCACAGAGCCACCTCTCCAGCCCCCTGTAGATCGTCTTTTGAGAACTACCTATTCATTTCATTAGTCTACTTGGTGGTTGGCTTGTTTGCTCTCTTGTTGTTTAAGTCTTTGAGTTCTTTGTATATTCTAGATATCACCCTCTGCCAGATAGAAGCTTGCAATGATTTTATCCCATTCTCTAGGCCGTCTCTTCAATTTTCTGTATAGAAAAGTTTCCTTTTCTGTATAGAAGCTTTTTAATTTCACATGTCTCATTTGGCAATTGTTGGTCTTATTTCCTGAAGTACTACTGAGAAATCCCTTGCCTGTGCCTAGAGTTTCAGGTCTGATGTCAAGGTCTTTGATCAATTTGGAGTTGAATTTGTGCAGGGTAAGATACAGGAACCTAGCTTCATTCTTCTACTTGTGGATGTCCATTCCCCCCACCACCACCATCTGTTTTAAAGGCTGTCTTTTTTCCAATTATTTTTGGCATCTTTGTCAAAAAGTCAGGTGGCTGTAGCTGAATGAGTTTCTATCTGGGTTCTCTATTCCATTGAGCTCCATGACCGGTTTTGTGCCAGGATCATGCTGGGGTTTTGCTTGTTCATTTACTATGGCTCTCTGGTCTACCCTGAAATAAAGTGTGATGATGTAAATAGATTCCTTTTGCTCAGGGTTGCTTTGAGTATCTGGGATCTTTTGTACTTCCACATGAGTTTGAAAATTATATTTTTTTGTCTCTGTGAAGAATCACATTGGAATTTTGATGGAGATTGCATTGAATCTCTAGCTTGTTTTCAGAAGCACAGTCATTATATTAATTCTATATAGACTGTATAATTACATATAGTCACAATATTAAGTCGTCCAATCCATAAACATGGGAGGTCTTTCTATTTTCTTCAGTTTATTTTATTTTATTTTATTTTTATGTTTTCAAGACAGGGTTTCTCTGCATAACAGCTCTGGCTGTCCTGGAATTCACTTTGTAGACCAGGCTGGCCACGAACTCGAAGAGATCCACCTGTGTCTGTCTCCCAGTGTACAGGGACTAAAGGTGTGGACCACTACAGCCAGCAATCTTCTTCAATTTTATTCTTCAGGTTTTAAAAGTTTCCGTGTAGAGTTTTTATTTCTTTGGTTGGACCCATTTCAAGTTGCTTTTTCTTATGTTATCTTGGTTTTGCTTGAGCTTGGTCTGAATGGGATTCGTTCCCTTCAGATAATGTAATTCTATATACAAGGCCCCAAAGATGAGCCAGGCAAGGGGGCATATACCTAAAATCCCAGAACTTTGGAGGCAGAGGCAGAAGGACCAAGAGTTCAAAGGCCTGATTGGTGATACAGAGAGTCTAAGATCAGCTTGGACTACATGAGATCCTGTCTCAATAAACAAACAAACAAATAAACAAGATCCCCCCACACCTCCATCAGAAAACTTAGAGTGTGGGTGCATGTGTGGAGGTCAAAGGACAACTTTAAGGAGTTGGTTCTCTTTTTCCACCACGGGACCTGGGGATTGAACTCATGACATCATGCAGCATTTACCCACTGAGCCATCTTTCAGGCTTGCAAGTATTTTATTGAGAACTTTTACATCTGTGTCCATCAGGAAGACTGACCTGTCAGTCTCTTTTTGTTGTTGCTTTTTCTTTTCTGGTTGGAGTATCAGGGTAATCTTGACTCCAGAAACTGAATTTGGAAACCTTTTCTATTTCATGATAATTTGAGGAAGATTGATACTAGTTCTTAGAAAAGTCTGGTGGAAGTCCACAGTGAACCTGTCTGAGCCTGGGCATTTCAAACTGGGAGGCTGTTTGGATTGCCTCAGTCTCCTTTCTCCGTCTAGATCTAATGCAAATTACTTATTTCATCTTTGTTTAACTTTCACAGCTCATTTGCATCTAACCGGCCATTTCGATTAGATTTTTTTCTAATTTGGTGGAATGTAAGATTTAAAGATAAGTCCTTACAACTTTCTAAATGTCATTGGTATCTGTTATGATGTTTCCCTTTTCATCTCTCATTTTACTAATTTGGGTCTCCTCTCTCTTTGTTAGCCTGGCTGAAGGTTGTTGATTTTATCTTTTCAGAGATCAAGTCTTCTTTCATTGATTCATTGTATTTTGTTTGTTTGCTCTATATTGTTAAACTCTGCCCTGATCTATGTGACTACTGATTTTTGGTTTGCTTGCCCCTAAGGGGCACTTTAATTAGCATCCCCCTGTGACTAATGGTAGTGGACAATTTTTCATGGCTTATCTGTTGTTATATACCCTGTTGTGTAAAGTGTCTACTCTTCCCTTTTAATATCTTTACTCTTGTGTTTAAGGGCATCATAAATACTTGTGTCCTGTGGATTAGAACATTTGCAAACTCACTCCCTACCCACACCCAACCCCCCCACCCCCCCCCACCCCCCCACCCCCCCCCCCCACACACACACACCCCGCCACACACACACATTGTCCTTTAGCTTCCTCGTGGAGCCTTCACAGAGTACTTTTTATTTGGTGAGCTCAAGTTCAACAACTTTTTACATGGTACTTTCATGGGGATCTCTAAGGAAGTTCTGCCTGAACCTAAAGACTGATGAGTTTTATTCCTGTTCTGTTTTCCTCAAGAGTTTATATTTTGTCGTGTGTAGTGGCACACACCTGTGATTCCAGCACCTGAGACAGAGGCAGGCAGATCTCTGAGTTTCAAGCCACCTGGTCTATATGGCAAGTTCCAGGACAGCCGGCGCTACATAGTGAGACCCTGTCTCAGGAAAAAAAAAATAAATAAATAAATCTATTTCATTACCGATTTTTGAATAAATGCTTGAATTTTGTTGAATCTTTGAAAAACAGCTGTCCCATGGTTTCAGCACAGTTAACCGAAAGTCTATCTATCCTCTCATCAAATTGCTCTTGCACATTTGACAAGAATCACTGAGCATATCCATGTGGGTGTCCTGAGTTCTCTGTCTTGTTCTATCAATCTGTCACACTGTCTTTAGTAGTAGGTGGAGTGATTCTTCCCACTTTCTTCTTCCTCATCAAGATCAGCTACTTGTGGAACCTATGCTTTACTATATAAATTTTGGAATAGTCTTCTTTATAGGCCTTCATAAATCATGTTAAGATTTTTAAATAGGAATTTTTATAATAATAAGAGACAACTGACATTTGTACTAAGTTTATTTTTCCAATATACAGGATATCTATCCTTATTTGTTTGAGTTTTAGTTTTTAATTATGCTTTTTGGTTTTCATATAGATCTTTTATTTCTAATAAGTGCATATTATTTTCATAAGAGTAATATTTAAAGCAAAAGTATTTTATTTCCTTTAGAGCAATTATTGACTGGGGCCACACTTTAAATTCTGCTTTCTATGTGATTATTGTAGTAAAGAGAAGTGTGACTGATATTTGTGTGTTGATTTTGTGTCCTGATACCTTGTTTAATGCCCGGGGCGGGAGGCATTTGAATTCTTGGAATTTTCTATATTGACATTCATGTCACCTGACAAGTCAATCATCGACTGAGACTGTCACATCTGTGAACTAAAATGAACGTTCTCCCTTTATAAGCTAATTTTTCTCAGCTATTTCACTATACCAAGGAAAAGCGACTAACATGTAAAAATTAACTTCCTTCCCTCAGTCTGACCTACCATCTACTTTGGGACCTTGGTGGGTGTGAACCCACCTATTCCCGTGTCCATCCTTTGTCAGGATGACTGTCAAATTGTGACAAGTCCTTTGAAGTTGTCCTTTGCATCTCCAGAAAGGAGCACTCGGTTGTTGTTTTAACAAACTTAATTTTGTTGCTGCAACCTCTTTGAGACATTTCTCCTCAAATGTTATCCCAAATTCCAGGGACAGCAAGTCTTGCAAGCAACAATCATGATGGGAACTGAAATCACCACCACAGGCAATAGTGGTTCCCTGGAGCCAGGAGACTCTGCATGGCCAGACCCGCAGTAATGATCAACCCAGCCATACTTGACTAACTTTCCCAATACACCTGCTCCCCACCCTTTCACTCTGATTCTCCCCCTGTATAATCCTGGAGCTATCATCAGCACCTCAAAAGCAGTATGTCTTAGTCAGTGCTCTATCGCTGTGAAGAGACACCATCACCGTGGCAACTCTTCTAAAGGAAGCATTGAATTGGGGCTGGCTTACAGTTTCAAAGGTTTAGTCCATTATCATTATGGTGGGAAGCATGGTGGCGTGCAGGCAGACGGGGTCCTGGAGAGACAGCTGAGAGTTCTACATCTGGACCCACAGGAAGCAGGAAGACAGAGACACTGACCCTGGCATGGGCTTTTGAAAACCTGAAGCTCACCCCTAGCGACACACTTCCTCCAACGAGTCCACGCTTCCTAATCCTTCCAAATGGTGTCAGTCCCTGGTAACCAAGCATTTGACTCTATGAGCAGCCCATGGGAGCTGTTCTTACTCTAACCACCACACGCTGCTTAGGACAGTGGTCTGCTGTCCTTCCTTGTGTTGGCCACACTGGAAAAGAATCCCTCCTGTTCCACCACCATCCATTTCTGCTGTCTGGATTCCTGTAGGCAAGTGGCTGAACTTGGCCTTCTAGAGCCACTGGGCCCAGGAGTCTGGTTCAGGACCCTTGGAACAAAACTACTTTTCCAAGAAAAGCTTCCTTGACCTTTAGCTTGGTCAAGACTATGCAATGCTTTTTCATGGCATCCTGTTCCTCCATGGTGTTCATCATGGCTCATAGGTATGTATTTATTCGTATTTTTCTTTGATTAGTAGTAATCTTTATGAGACTGTAAAGCTTCATGAGGTAGAAACTAAACTTGTTTTGCTAAAAAAAACTATTTTGAATAATAAATAAAATCAACTTAATTAGTCCATCAGAATGCACTTACTAAACACACACAAAACTCAGAAGAACAAAAGTTCAGAGAGCAAGAATCAGAGAGAAGCCAGGCTTAGTGTCTCACACCTTTAATCCCAGTACTAAGGCAGAGGCAGGCAGATCTCTGTGAATTCCAGGCCAGCCTGGTCTACAGAGTGAGTTCCAGATTAGCCAAGGCTGCACCATAAAACTAAAAAGAAAAAAAAAAAAATTCAGAAAGTAGATGTATATATGGAGAAAGAAAAACAATGAGAAAAGATTCTTAGTGGAAGAAATTCTTTCTTTTCTTACCAACAGTTTAAATGGCTGCACATTTAACCCCCCACACCTCTCCTCCCACTCAGTCCCCTTTTTCTCCTTTTCCCACCACTTTCCAAACGAGCCAACTGGGAAAAGACTGAGGTTGAATCTCAGCCAATAAGGAACAGCCACGCTTCCTTTTGTCTTAGAGATAACATACAGAGTCCATCTTGTCCTCGTGTCCTTGTCCTTGTCCTTGTCCTTGTCCTTGTCCTTGTCCTTTGCTAGCTCAGTTTGGATCATGGTGCACCCTCTTCACAAAAAACTTAATTACCCAGCCAGGTTGCTTTTGCTTTGTTCGTGTGTTTCTTGTGGGACTCCGAGACCATTCATTTCCATCATGAAGTACTTATTACAGCTGATATGGCGTACAAAGGAAACTTGTCTCAATGATGACCGAGAGAGAGCCGAGGTGGGAAAAGAATGAACTCACAAGCAAAAGCTTCCAACAGAGGCTTTTCCTCAGGAGTAATCAAAATGTGGGACAACACTGATGAAGAAAGAGATGTCTGCCTCTGTCCCCTCACACCAGAAGAAGCCATAGTCTTCTTATAGGGTTTCTGGAATGAGCAAAGGCCTATCTATCTACCTGCCTATCTATCTATCTATCTGTCTGTCTGTCTGTCTATATCTACCCACCTACCTATCATCTTGAGACAGGGCCTCTGTCTTAGTTAGGGTTTCTACTGCTGCGAGAAAACACCATGACCAAAAAGCAAGTTGGGGAGGAAAGGGTTTATTTGGCTTATACTTCAGCATTGCTGTTCATCACTGAAGGAAGTCAGGACAGGAACTTGACTGGACCCTGGAGGCAGCAGCTGATGCAGAGGCCATGGAGGAGTGTTGCTTACTGGCTTACTCTCCATGGCTTGCTCAACCTACCATACAGAACCAGCAGCCCAGGGCTGACCCCACCCACCGTGGGCTGGGCCCTCCCCCATTGATCACTAAATGAGCAAATGCCTTACAGCTGGACCTCAAGGAGGCATTTCCTTAGCTGAGGCTCCTTCCTCTGATGACTCTAGCTTGTGTCAAGTTGACACACAAAACCACCCAGTATAGCCTCATATAGCCCAAGCTGGCCTTGAGCTTGCTATGTAGCTAAAGCTAGCCTTGGATTTCTGACTCTCTTGCTTCTGCCTCCTAACTGTTGTGAGTTCAGGCACTTGCCACCACACCCAACTGTGGAGATTTGAAGTTTTAAATGTTGTATTAAAGGGGTGTGTGTGTGTGTGTGTGTGTGTGTGTGTGTGTGTGTGTGTGTTTGGAGGGTGGGAGAGTGCAGGAATCAAGTCTCTCCTTCGACCCTGTGGGTCTCAGGGATCAAATTCAGGAGTCAGGTTTGGTGGCAAGTAACTTCGCCCACCAAGTCATCTCACCAGACCCAGAACTGAATTTTTTGTTTGTTTGTTCTTTATTGTTGTTGTTTTTCGAGACAGGGTTTCTCTGTGTAGCTTTGCGCCTTTCCTGGATCTTGCTCTGTAGACCAGGCTGGCCTCGAACTCACAGAGATCCGCCTGGTTCTGCCTCCTGAGTGCTGGGATTAAAGGTGTGCGCCACCGTCTGGCTAGAATTGAATTTTTAAAAGAAACCTCTTCTGTCGTTTGCATTCAATACAGTGGCTGCACCTTAAGCAACTGTTGTCCCAACCGGCAAATGCAACAACTCCTCAGCTACCAGCAGCAGTTTGGCTGCATGGGATGCATGGGCCGCAGCCAGGTGGGAATTCTGTTCCCTTAGGCACGGGCTCTATCACAGGGCTAAAGGACACTTTATCTAAATCTCTATCCTCCTATAGAACTCAGGATTCAAAGGTTGAGGTGAAATCCTGCTGCCTCAGAGAGGCTGAATAGCAAATAGCTAACCTTCTCTCCTTGCTCATGTCTCCCGAATAAAGGGCTGTCCTTTATTCCCTTGCTACACTTAGTTCCTTCTTACCACTTCCTGTCAGCTAGTTGCTGACTCAGTCTCCTGACCCCAGCTTAACTTTAGTTTAAATGTAACATGTCTTTGCATCGTTAACAAAGGCAGCAGAAACAAATGTAACACAACTTACAGAGTTAAAATGATATTCCACAACCCTCTTCCTCATATTTTCAATCTATCTTTCCCTGTCCCCAGGAGGGCTCTTGCCTACCTCAAGTAAGCCAAAGCAATACTGTATAATTTCATTGGGTGTAGGGGTGCCTTCTGCCAATTTAATTACTTTTTAATTACTAAGTAGCTAGAAAACAGGAACTCTAAAACGAGAGACCCGAAGCATTAAAACACCCCCCAGAATCGTACCCGGGGACAGGGGGGCTAAAGGTCGGGTGCCAAAGGAGGTTCTGAACCTGTGTTTCACAGTTTCGTTAACGGTGCTTGCTTTCCCGGCTTTTGTTTCATCTTTTCTATAAAACTGTGAACAATGCGAAAGCCAGAAGGAAACATGCCTTTCTCGTGCAGGCTTGGTGGATCCATTTTCCTCTGCCGGCTTCTATGTCCTGACTTCTCTGGGACGTCGGAAAACTGAGGTGGCAAACGCATGGACCTAAGTCTGGTCACAGCTATGGTCACCATGCTGTGTTCAGGGGGACAGAGCTTAGGATAGTTTATTTTCTTCTCTGTATCTCTCTATTCTTTCATTTAAAAAAAATGTATAAAGTAAGCACCGATTGTCTTTTTGTTTTGTTATTTTTATTTTTACTGTGTTTTGAGTTTATATATCTGTGGCAGGGTGGAATATGAACATGAGTCCATGCCCACAGAAGCCTGAAGAGGCTGTCAGATCCCCTGGGACTGGAGTTAAACACTCTGTGAGCAGACAACGTGGTTGCTGAGAACCAAACTCAGATTCTCTTCAAGGGCAGTATGTGGTCTTAACCGCTGAGTCTCTCTTCAGCCCCTATATCTCTATTTTAAGACATTAAAATAGATAATAATAATAATAATAATAATAATAATAATAATAATAATAAACTACAGAGTGCTCTTGAGAAATGCTCTAGCTTTGTTTGTCTTTCCTAAAAATCCATACTCTTCCACAATGGCCTCTGATTTAGCAAGAAGAGTTGAAAAGGGGGAAGAGGAGATGGAGGTGTCAGCTTGCCATTTCTTCCAGTGGGCAGAACGCAAGAGGAGGAGATGTGTGTGAGAGCCACGTCTGAGATGCAAAGACTTGGACCCCAAGGGAAGAATGAGACAAGGAGGAGGGAGAGAGATGACATGGTAAAAATGATAGAAGATAGCCCTCAGGTCTAGCCTGTGGTACAGAGGAAGGGAAAATCTGTGATTCAGGACCCAGGTAGGGTCCTTAATTATGGCCTACTACAGAACTATGATAATTTAAGGAACATTCTGCCCCCAGACTGCTAAACTGTGAAAGACTTTTAAACAAGGAGTGAAAGAGCCTCTCACCACCTGGCTCCTGAGGCTGTGAGGTGTAGGGTGAGTGGGTCCAGACAAAGAGCTGTGGAAACAGAAAAAGTATGCAATACCAGCACTTCCCTCCTTGAGATGAAGACACCACACTGAAGGAATATGAGGGAAATCGGCGTCTTTATGTACTGACTCACTTTGTTACTACTGACTATGGTCCCCCTCAATATCAGGGATTGGAGGATAATAGAAGCATAGGCATTATAGGGAAGTGGGGCTTGGTGCCCAGTTTCCTGGGCCAGATAGGACCATGTTTACAGAAGAGTCGGGGAAGGGGTTAATTCAGCAAGGACTGCTGGACTGGTATGGCACGTTGGTGGCTTTTTGGAGCCTCATAGTGAGGGGTGATCTTTACGAGGTAGGAGGGGCTCTAGCAGATGTGAAGGATTTAGACAGGCATGTAAACCAACTTTGTAAGGTGCTACAGCAATCAAGGGAGGGTGAGGAAAAAAACAAAACAAAGGAGTCCATTTGGGTGACTCAGAGGTGAATGCCACAAGATTGGTGTCAAGCCAGTCTCTAGGGGGCAGTTGGCAGAATGACAAAACTGCTAGTGAGATTCTGGGAGGCACTGAAGCCAGAGCAATAGTTGCCAGAGAACGTCAGTGATAAAGTGATGTAAGGGGAAAAATGAGTTTGTCCTGGAGTGGGCAGGTGAACCTCCAGAGTGTGCAGCGTACATAGCAAGAAAGAGTACTGGGGTGAAGATTGCTCACCCAACCTAGAGTCCTTTCCACATCCACGTGTGGCCACAGACAGGGAAAGGCCATGTTGCTGGCCCAGAGCCTGTCAAAAACAGGGATCCGGCTCCACGATAAGCTGGACCATGGCCCTGCTCTCCATTAGGCCTGAGCTTAGCCAGTGTAATACGGCCCCACTGAAACCGGGAGTGAAGAGGTGCACAGCAGCCCCATGGCAGCAGCACCCTAGGATGAAGAAGCCAGACAGCCCATTGAAAATGACTAGAGTGTAACGAGTCATCGCAGGTAAGTGCTGTCCCCCATACACACCACTGTAACTAACATAGTGCTTTTGATGACACAACTGATCCAAGCCATAGGATGTCTTCATTGTGTGCCAACCTTGCTAACATTTCTTTTTAACTCCTCCTTAGCCAACTTGAACTACTCCTTGCTTAGAATAGACAGTGGTAGGCTGTCAGAGATCTAGTGCCCCTTGTTTACAAGGTTTCTTTATACAGTGCCAACCTTTGAGTGTCTTAACAATTTGTAAAAGCATTGGGAAGAACAGAGAGGATGGGAATTTAAATGAAGGCACTCTTCGCGGGTGGGAAAGTGCACTCCTTGGTGCCGTGGAGTTGTTTGGTAAAAATCTAGTGCCCAGGGTGGACTCTTTCTCTTTGAGTTGTTGGCCAGAGATGCCCTTGGGGACACATAAACAATACAATTATTGCCACTATTGTTAACTGCAAGGCAAAACTGAGTGGTAACTCCTTATAGTGGAAGACACTGGGTACTCTAGTTACAGAACGTGGGGAGTTCAGGCTGAAACCATGCTAGCAGCTCCCTTCTTGCTGGCTGGACTTTGTAATGCTGGAAGGCACCACATAGGCTTCCGGGGAAGAGCTGGCACCAAGAGTCCTACCAGCATGCCAGACAGGATGTGCCCACTGAGTGGAATAGTGGCACAGCTATTATGGTTTAACTTTTGGATTCAATTTAAAATCTGAACCCCATGAAGTAACCCATGATTGATTCTATAATACAAACATCAGGGAAGATCATAGTGTTGGTGGAAGTGTTGGAGAATCCCACCTGAGCTACTACATGCTACCAGGGAAATTCAGGTCCCCTCTTAGGATTCTTAGTCTCAGTAATAAAAGAAGTTAAGAACTGGCTCACGCTGGGCGGTGGTGGCGCACATGAGCCAGCACTCAGGAGCCCTTTAATCCCAGCACTCGGGAGGCAGAGTCAGGTAGATCTCTGTGAGTTTGAGGCCAGCCTGGGCTACAGAGTGAGTTCCAGGACAGGCTCCAAAGCTACACAGAGAAACCCTGTCTCAAAAAACAAAACAAAAACAAAAACAAAAAAGTACTGGCTCAGAAAGAAGCTCAAGGACAATTTTATTAGAGTTTTTTAAACACCCACAGGAAAACTGTAAATCCATAGTTGCCCAAATAATAGAGATAAAGAAAAGGAAGAGAAAAGGCCACGTCATTGGAATTAAGCGAGGATGTGGTCAACCCACATAGGGAGTAGTAAGGATTCAGAGAAAGAGTATAAAAGCCAGAGAAAGCATCTTTGGGCTCTGGCCAGTGTGTGAAAGAGACAGAAAAGAAGGAAAAGGGAAAGTTAAGCTTTTCTGAGTAATTCATGAAAGCAGGCTACCGCTCCATTAACAACTGCACTGTGGGCATGGTCTGGGAAAGAAAGAACTTCTCTTTTAGCATGACTTATGGTTACTCAGTCTTTCTGAGGGTGGGCTCTTGACCAGGTGATTAACCTACCTGACTGGATTAACTCTTTAGGGAGGAGACATGGCTTGTCTCTCTAGATTCTTTTGAGCAGGAAATGGCTTTCCCTTAGTGGATCTCCAATACTACTGTAACAACAGGCCCCGGCGCAGAATGGCTGCTATTCTCTTGTTAGATGGATATGGTATGCCTGTTAAATTGCTTTCCAAACATTTGTGTTTATGCTCATAGGTTGTTGGTCCTGTTATCCTCAGTTGGTCACAACAGGGAAACTTCCTTTTTTGCGCTGGAAAATATATTACGAAGACTCATAACTGCTCAAGATCCTAAGAATAAGTGACTGTTGCTATGGCATAGTGCCTCAGTACTCAGCTGTGAATGGAATAATCAGGCATCTACATCAATTCCTCCTAAGCTCAGAGAACATTGCAGGAAAAGGGCATAAATAATATAAGAGCCAACAGAAAGGATAGCATTGTGTAGGTATTTCCTCTGAACTGAAACATTCCCTACCAAAGGGAAGAGGGAAACTCATACAGCTTACAAGGTCCAGGGAGTTCCTGAAACTTACATGACTCACAAGGTCCTTCTCCAAAGTTGTAATAGCACTAAGCAGCTGCTGAGGAAAGACTTTCCCATCAGTCGACCTGCCTGCAAGTTGTGTAGGGCGTACCAGGGATGCAGCTTTTGTGAGTCATCACTTATTCCGAGGTGGGGCAGCTGCTTTTAAGTCACCCATATGCCTGTAATTAACTATATGAACTTACTATTTCATTAAGCTAGACTTGGGTGAAATATATATTTTTTAGTCTATTATTGGTGCACTATCTGAGGTGAGTAGACATTTATTCATATCTCCTCAGGAAAAGTTACCCAATAAGAAGCTTTAGTTTCTCTTACCTGTGACTTCTCCATGGTGAATCCTGAGTATCACAGGGTGACCAGCTTTCTACTGAGCAAATGGTCTAAGAGAATGCAGAGGCTACAGGTTCCCCTTATTACCTGCCCTTAGACCTGTCTTTTCTACCTTGTTGTAGTCCATCATCTAGGATCATCTCTGATTATATATGAGTAGGGATCATCTTAGAACTGGCTACTGGGCTCAATGGTTTTGTTTTTGTTTTTGTTTTTGTTTTTGTGTTTTTCGAGACAGGGTTTCTCTTGTATAGTTTTGGTGCCTGCCCTGGATCTTGCTCTGTAGACCAGGCTGGCCTTGAACTCATAGAGATCTGCCTGGCTCTGCCTCCCGAGTGCTGGGATTAAAGGCATGCGTCCGGCTTAGGCTCAGTATTTAAAAATTAAAAGTATCTTGAAAGACAAATGAAGATTCATCAAATGCAAATATTCATAAGAGTAAATTTTTAGGCTGGGCATGGTATCATATACCTTTAATTTCAGCACTCAGAATCAGAGGTAGCCAGATCTCTATGAATCCAAGGGCAGTTTGAGGTCTATATGCTAACTTTCATAACAGCCAGGGCTACATAGTAAGATCCTGTCTCAAAAAAAAAAGAGGTGAATTATTATTATTATTATTTATTTATTTATTTATTTAAATAGAAAACTTGCTTGACATTTTTAATAGATGACTCAGTTGTAAAAAAAAAAAAAACTACTTCCAACTAACCTACAAAACATCAATTGCTTAAGTAAAGCACATTTATAATTGACCATGAAAAAATATTTCCATGCATTTCTTTTTTTCTTTTTTTTTTAAAGATTTATTTATTTATTATGTATACAGTGTTCTGTCTGCATATACACCTGCAGGCCAGAAGAGGGCACCAGATCTCATTATGGATGGTTGTGAGCCACCATGTGGTTGCTGGGAATTGAACTCAGGACCTCTGGAAGAACAGCCAGTGCTCTTAACCACTGAGCCATCTCTCCAGCCCCATTTCTTTTTTTCTTCATACATCTCTTAACAATAAAAGTATATTCAAAGATGTTAGGAGATTCCTTTATTATGAAAACATCATAGTGTACACAAACTAAGACAGCCAGAGCATCTTAAATAACATCCTTGTATGTGATCTGCTCCTAACTGGGATGTCATCATGTGATCATATATCCTTCCTCTGACTGACTTCCAGTCTTAGAGTACATTTGCCCTCACATTTCCAAGTTCTGAAAGCTTCCTTGTGTAGCTGAATCCAGAAATCTATTGAAACAAAGTATTACAGACTACAGAATGATGATTCTATGTGTTTGCTCCTTTACATGAGGCAAGACTGACATTCAGTTATGGGAAGGAAGTCAGCTTTTGGAAGTCTTGGCCTCTAACACTATACACTAATACAGCTAAACTGCCATACATAGATTTTAGTCTTCCCAACTTCACTTGGCCAATTTAAAGCTAACACCTATTGATTTTACCCATAAGCTACTAGAGCTGTGGTGTGTCTGTGTTGGTCAAAGTACCAGAGAAAATGCTTGCCTTTATTTATGAGGGTACCATTCTTGTCAGAGTAGACATTCCTCTTTCAGATCTTAGCATCACCACACACCCCTGTCCCTTAAGTTATCCCACCCAAGTCCCACTCTCCCTCACAGCTAGCTGTAGCTAGGGTTTTCTTGCCTTGCCCAAAGTCAGGACAACTCTTTGTCACCTGCCAGTCCCACAGCTACTCAGACCCAACCAAGTAAACACAGAGACTTATATCGCTTACAAACTGTATGGCCGTGGCAGGCTTCTTGCTAACTGTTTCTTATAGCTTAAATTAATCCATTTCCATAAATCTATACCTTGCCACATGGCTGGTGGCTTACCAATGTCTTCACATACTTCTTGTCATGGCGGCTGGCAGTGTCTCTCTGCCTCAGCCTTCTGCTTCCCAGAATTCTCCTCTCTCCTTGTCCCACCTACTTTCTGCCTGGCCACTGGCCAATCAGTGTTTGATTTATTGACCAATCAGAGCAATTTGACATACAGACCATCCCATAGCAGCCAGCATTAGTTGGCTGAGCGCAACATCTCTCTTTTACTTTCCTTCTTCTCTCCCTTCCCCAAGAGCAAGATGTCAAAGAACTTCTAGCTCACACTTAGCTACCTATTTCCAAGGCAAGATGCCTCTTCAAACACTATAATTCTGCTATTCTCTTAGTTTTCTAGAAATTTAATGTCCATGTAACACTTACTTATCTTTCAGTTATGTAACCTACAAATTCACTTCCAAGACTATATATTGTGTACCAAGAGGAGAGATTGTACCAAAAGCTACCTGAGGATAATATAGCAGAAACACAGTGTACTTTGTCATTATAGGAACTATCCCTGAAAGTATCAGACACAAACAAGTCTATCCACCTGGCTTTAGATGAAAAAAAGTATATTTTAAGACAGAATTTCATGTAGCCCAAGATGGCCTCAGACTTCCTAGGTAGCTGAAGATGTCCTTGGATTTATGATTCTCCTGCCTTCACCTTCCAAGTGCTGGGATTACAAGTATGTGTCGCCATGCCAGTGGGGGTAAATAAAATTGTGAACGGTGTTTCCAATGTTCGCCATTACTCCAATATATGTTTAGGTATAGAATGAACATGGTATTACTGAAAGAATTGTAGCTAGAGTTTTCCTGGTCCTGCCTGGCCCACAGTCAGGACAAATCTCTCTTACCCACCAGTCCCGCAGCTGCTCAGACCCAACCAAGTAAACACACAGAGACTTATATTACTTATAAACTGTATGGTCATGTGGCTCAGGCTTCTTGCTATCTAGTTCTTAGATCTTATATTAACCCATTTCTATAAATCTATACCTTGACATGTGGCTCGTGGCTTACCAGTACTTTACATGTTGCTTGTCATGGCGGTGGCTGGCAGCATCTCCTGACTCAGCCTTCCCGTTGCCAGAATTCTCTTCTTTGCTTGTCCCGCCTATACTTCCTGCCTGGCTACTGGCCAATCAGCATTTTATTTATACAGAGTGCTATCCACAGCAAGGAATGTGTAATTTCTTCTATCTTTTTTATCTTATTTTTTTAAAATACTTTTCTGCATATATTTTTGTGATCCTATACATGCCTGGTACCTATGGATGCTAGAAGAGGGTTTGGGATCCCCTGAGACTGGAGTTACAGAGGGTTGGAAGCTACTGTATAGGTACTGAAAATTTAACTCAAGTCCTCTGGAAGAGCAGTAGTGCTCCCATCTACTGAGACACTGATGAACCAGCCTGCCTCCATCTTTGAAAAACAGCAACCATGTCTTTGTTTCAAAAAGTTGTTAGGAACATCTTGTAACCCTAACTTGGTTTCAAAAGCTTATTATAACCACCTGTGGTTATGACTACCTTGTATGTTCTGCTTCTATAACCCCACCTCTTTGCCAATTCCTCTATTTGGAAGCCCCTACCTCTGAGCTGTAAAAGCTCTTATCTCCCTCGTGTCCAATACTGACCTCTTGAACTCTGCCTTAGGGGGAGAGAGCCCATGTATATGAATAAAAAAAGCTTGCTTTAATAATTTGTCCATAATGATTTGGCCTGGTGGTTTTTCTCCTTAAATCTGTGGGATTAACACCATCTCTCCAACTCTGTATTTATTTTGTGAAGATTTATTTTATTTTTAATTATGTGTCTATGCGGAGGAGGATGGGTATGTCCTTGTATGAATGAGTGCAGGTGCTCTCAGAGTCCAGAAGAGGGCATCAGATACCCGGAGTTAGAGTTATGGCGGTTATAGTTGTCTTGTGTCGGTGCTAGGAAATGAACTACAGTCCTCCAGAAGAGCAGATTGTGATCTTAACCACGAATGAAAGGGTTTTCTGGTGAAAGAGTGTCTTGGCAGTTGGGGCCAAGGAATGCCACAAAAATCACACCACGCAACAGACCTCAGGCAAGAGAATTATTTGAGGGGCTGGGGTTGCAAAATGGCTGCCTCTTAACAGGCACGGAGGCAGCCCCAGACAGGGCTGTAACGGCAGGCTCCATTGCGGGGAGGAGTAGGGAGCATGTGCACAGAGGAAACAGGGCAAGGCAATGGTGGCCACAGTGGCAGAAATGTGTCCCACTGGCAGTTAACGATGGTGCCATTGGCACTGAGTCATTGGGGGGGGGGTAGGAAAGCACCTGGTTCTGGAATGTGGGCGGTTCTTTTGACTCACAGCTAAGCCATCTTTCACCCCACCCCCCACCCCCTATTTATTGTTTTAACGTGACACAACCTTCCTATGTAGCCCAGACTGGCCTTGAACTCTTGGTAATCAGCCTCCCGAGTGCTGGGATTATAAACATACACTGCCATCCCTTGTTAAAATACACCTTGATCAAATAGTTTCTTTTGAGTGTTTTGAACCTTCCTCTGATAACACAGTCAAGACATATTTAAGGCATATTCACAAAATCTTAACCGAGAAACACAGAATGCTATACATGTAGAGCCCACGCACATCTCTGTGCTCATGTGTTGTTTTAAGATTCCCACACGGCGTGGTTGGAGGGTTTAGAAAAACAGAAAAAATGCACAACTGATACCACGCAGGGGTAGGAGGCTGTTGGCTGAATCAGACTTAGTCACCCTCTGTGAACAGTGCCATCTCTGCCCACTTCATTGCAAGACAGTATGTTCCCATGGAGTAAACTCAAGCCCTCGGTCCCGAGCGCACGTCACGGACCAGCTCCGTGGTGGCAGATGACAGAGTGAAGGTGGGTCCCTGGCCTCACAGCTCTGAACAGCAACGAGCAAGAAGCAAATGAAAGGGAAAGCCCCACAGACCTTCGAATTCTGTTCTCAGCGTGGGAATAGACTAGAAGTCACCAGAGAACAATGCAAACTCAAAAAGAAAAAAAGAAAGAAAGAAATTTTTGGTGTGGGTTTGTTTGTTGAGACTGTCTCCTGTAGCCCAAACTATAACTCAATACAACGCTAAAAATGACTTTAAACTTCAGCTCCTTCTGCCTCTACCTCCCAAATTCTGGAAGTATAGAAATGCCCCTCTAATCTCTGGTTTTATGCAGTGCTGGTGGAAATCGAACCCGCGGCTTCACGCTAACCAAGTGCCCAGCCTGACCGACATCCTCAGCCCAAGGATGTCATCCTAGTGATAAGGGCATCCACGTAAGTGGAGGTGTGCCACAAACAGCAAGGTTCCCAGATGAAGCCATAAAGTTATTTCCAATCAGTATCTTAAAATAGACTGAGCTGGGTGAGTAACACCTGCAGCCAGAGCCATCGGGCGGTGCTGGAGGGGTGCAGGAAGGTCACGGGAACCAGGCTGTCAAGACCAGCTTGGGCAGCACAGTGAGAAGCCATCTCTGAACAACAAAGCACTCAAGTTCTCCTTGCTCAGAGGTGTTGATTGAGCAATTGGTTTGGTTTCAATAGCTGAGGCAAGATTTAGCATCCACTAGGGGGCTGTGATGGTGGGAGGACCCTGGAGCAGAGCTGAAGAGGACATGGATTCTGGGCTTTCTGCAATGCTAGGAACTGACACCGGGTGCCTACCTGTCCCTTTCTCTTGGAAAGTCCCTTTCCTCTAGGTCATGAGTTCCTTCAGCTGCTCTTAATAAATAATGTAGAGTACTTGTGTTCTGGACAGTCAGTTGCCCAGGATCTCTCCAAAGCCATTTTCATAAGATGTTTTAAAGCAGTTAGTTAGTTAGTCAGTTAGTTTGGGTATGTGTGAATGCACGTGTCGGCTCTCAGGTGGAGGTCAGAAGACAGCCTACAGGTTTGTTCTCTCTTTCCATGATGTGAGTCCAGGGGGCTCAAATTCAAGTTGTCGGATTTAGTGGCAGGCACCTTCACCTGCCACTGAATCTTCTCCACAGACCCCTCCAAAGCCCTTTCTTTTTTCTTTCTTTCTTTCTTTCTTTCTTTCTTTCTTTCTTTCTTTCTTTCTTTCTTTCTTTCTTTCTTTCTTTCTTTCTTTCTTTCTTTCTTTCTTTCTTCCTTTTTTTGTTTGTTGTTTTTTGAGACAGGGTTTCTCTGTATAGTTTTAGTGTCTGTCCTGGATCTTGCTCTGGAGACCAGGCTGGCCTTGAACTCACAGAGATCCATCCGCCTGGCTGTGCATCCCAAGTGCTGGGATTAAAGGCGTGCACCACCACCTCCCGGCCTGAAGTCCATTCTTAAAGTGCCATTTAGAGAAATGTGGTAGATGTATTTGTCCAGCTAGCAATAGCTTCATATTGCTGGGGTACTGGCTACGTGTGAAGAACCAGCCTGCTTCCGTCTTATAGTGAAGACAAACCAGCTTTGTTCCTGTTTGATTAAACTTCTACTTCTCAGTGATTGAGCTAGGCCCTGCCTATAACCTGTTAAGTTTCAAACCCTGGACAAATGCTGAGGTGCCTACTTAACATATCAAAGCGGACCTGGCTGCCAGGTCCTCCCAGCATCCCTCAGTCCCTACCTGTTACAGGGTATGGATCTCAGGATACCCCACCCTCTACCCTGAACTCTCCAGCCCAGGGGCTGAGCTGTCCCTCCCCAGAGGCTCTTCCCGATATAATTCAGACATTTTGGTTACACACCCATTTTGGACCTTTGGCCTCCTGGCTGTTGCCCCTGGTTCCCCTCTTCCTCTTCCCGTCTTCCCACATGGCCCAGCTCAACCTGGTCATGTCCACTCTGGACTGTCCCAGATGTCCCTGCCTCTGGCTATGCTCTCCCACATGTCTACGATAAACTTCCTCCTCCACCACGCCTGGGAGCAGCTGTGTCCTTTCCTTTATTTATTTTTCATTGACTCACATCCAAGGCTGGCCTCTCAACCCTCACCGTGTACCTGAATAAAAAAGCTTGCTTTAGTTTGGCCATGATGCTTTGGGTCGGTGGCCTTTCTCCTCCCATCTTTGGGATGCTCTACCACATTTTCATGGCCCATCCTCACTGTCACCCTTAAGGTTCCCTGACCCTTTTACATTTTTATTCTTATTGTAGCCATAGAAACTGGCTCAAACAATCTTTCGACAAAAGAGAATAAACACAGATTTTAATTTTTTTAATGGGTATGAGTGTTTTGCTTGCATATATATCTGTGCACCACAACACATCTGGTGCCTGGGAAGATCAGAAGAGGGCATTGGACCCCCTGGAACTGGAGTTACAGATGGTTGTGAGCCACCATATGGGGGCTGGGAACTGAACCTGGGTCCTCTGCAAGAGCAACAAGTGTTTTTTGTTATTGTTTCGTTTTTTTGTTTTTGTTTTTCAAGGCAGGGTTTCTCAGTGTAGTTTTGGTGCCTGTCTCAGATCTAGCTCTGGAGACCAGACTGGCCACAGAGATCCACCTGGCTCTGCCTCCCAGGTGCTGATATTAAAGGCATGCACCCCCGCCACCGCCACCGCCACCACCACCGCCCAACATATATTTTAAAATAATCCTGTCAGGCCAGGCAGAATGAAAGGAAGCTAAAAAGCTCTGAGGCAAAATGTAGATGAATAGAAATAGGTTAAACTAAAAGAGCTAGTGGGACAAACCTAAGCTAAGGCTGAGCATTCATAATTAATAATAAGTCTCCATGTCCTTATTTGGAAGCTGGTTGATGGCCCAAAGAAAATTCCAACTACAGGGGTGTAGTGAAAGGCTACCTCTGGTACATGCCTTTATTCTAGCATTGCAGAGGTGGAGACAGGTGGGGTTCTTTGTGAGTTTGAAGCCAGTCTGGTCTACATAATGAGTTTCAGGCCAGCTAGGGCTACATAGTAAGACCCTGTCTCAAATAAATAAGCAAACGGTGATACAGTGGTAGTTTGAATGAGAAATGTCCCCATAGGTCGGTGTATTTGAATGCTCAGTTCTCCATGGGCAGCACTGTTTAGGGAGGTTATGGAACCTTCAGGAGTGCCTTGATGGAGGAAGTACATCCCTGAGGCCAGGCTTTGGGGGTTTATAGCCACTTCTTATTCTCTGCTTCCTGTGTGTGGTAACAACGCGATCAGCTGGCTTCCTGTTCTGCCACCATGACAGGACCTCCCAGCCATGATTGACTCTGTCCCTCTGGAACCATAAACTAAAATTAAACCCTTTCTTCCTAAAGTTGCTTTTGGTCATGATATTTTATCATAGCAGTGGAAAAGTAGCTAATATAGTCTTTTTCCTTTTCCAAGGTTTTCAAACTGCAAAATCAGTCAAAAATCATTAATGTCCATATCGGTGGATCCTCCTCCCTACCCAGTGTTAGAACTGCCCACATTCCAGAATCAGGTGTTCCCCATGCCCCACCCCACCATCAGTGGTTACAAAAGGCCAGTGTGACATGTCACCACTGTTACGTATTTTCTCTATGCGTATGTTCCATACCCTTCCATAAAGTCAGCACCGTCATGGCATGCCCTCCTCTCTCTCTCCTCCTCTTCCTCCTCTTCCTCCTCCTCCTCATCCCTCTCAGAGGTAGCCTTTCACTACACCCCTGTAGTTGGAATTTTCTTTGGGCCATCAACCAGCTTCCAAATAAGGACATGGAGACTTATTATTAATTATGAATGCTCAGCCTTAGCTTAAGTTTGTCCCACTAGCTCTTTTAGCTTAACCTATTTCTATTCATCTACATTTTGCCTCAGAGCTTTTTAGCTTCCTTTCATTCTGTATGTACTACTTTGCAATTCCTCTGTTTCTGGATGGCTGCCCCTGGTGTCTTCTTGTAGTCTCCTTTTCTTTCCTATCCCCCAAATTCCTCCTACTACTTAGTCTCCCTGCCTGGAAGTCCCTCCTATAACCTCCTCCCTCACTATTGGCCAGTCAGCTTTTTATTAGACCAATCAGATGCCTTAGGCAGGCAAGGTAAAACAGCAACACATCTTTACATAATTAAACAAATATTTCAAAACATCCATCCCCAAATCTCTTGTGTAAGGTCTGTTTGGTGGTGTGATCTTTGTGACATTCTTTGGCCCTCCAATCTCCAGGATTCCTTTCACGGCAAAACCCTTCCATTGATGCTGTGATTCAGATAGGCCCTCCTGGTAGCTGTTCTTCTTCTTAGGATCTGAGCCACACCAGGACCCTACCCATCCACGCCACCCACAACAGACCCACTTTCTGGCCCACCAATCACTTGGTCCTCCATCCATCACTGGCCATTGGTAAGTGATTCCTGTCAGTCAGTGTAAATGCTTACCTGAGTTTTGGGTACTCTTGGAGTTAGAGGTACCCACCATGCTTCCTACCCTTTTCCATGGGTGAGACTTCAATTTTGAGCTTGGTTTTTCACCTTTTAGCTTCACTTGAAAGGCCTGGTACCAGGCACTGACTCTCCTTGGACTATTAGCTCTAACCCACATTGAATACAGTGATGACTCACTGATCCACATGTGTCTTGTTCATTCAATCCTTCCTGAGTCCTGGGGATGGCGTAGGCTACAGGCTTAGGACCTTCTTCACTTCCTCACCAATGGGAATGGCATTCTCCATACCTCCCACCTCTCTACCTGGCACTCCACCTGAAAGGCCCTTAATTTATTCATTTTTTGCAATCAAATCTGGCCTCAATATCCCTTAAATAATCAATCCAAATGTGGCCAACTAGCAGCAGCCTAGGCTCAATATTGTTTGAGACCTTTTTAAGTACCACAAGTGATGAGGAGGGATGGGGAAGAAGAGGTTCCCCAACCTCTATCCTCTTTTCTCAGCTCTAAGCCTTGTTTGTTCTTATCTGGTCTTCCCCATACACTGTGTAAATGTCCTGCTGCGGGATGTCATTCTGTACTCTGTGAATATGTGTTGCTCTGATTGGCTGATAAATAAAACACTGATTGGCCAGTAGCCAGGCAGGAAGTAAAGGCAGGCAAGCAGATGAGGAGAATTCTGGGAAGAGGAAGGCTGAGTCAGGAGTCACCAGCCAAACACAGAGGAAGCAAGATGACAAGGCAAAACTGAGAAAAGATACCAAGCCACATGGCTAAATATAGATAAGAATTACAGGTTAAATTAAGTGTAAGAGCTAGTCAGTAATAAGCCTGAGCTAATGGCCAAGCAGTTATAAATAATATAAGCCTCTGTATGCTTACTTGGGGAATGAGGAGTAGGAGAGATTTGTCCCGACTGCCAACTGGCCAGGACACAGAAAAACTTCCAACTACAATGTCCTGTCTTAAGTCACCATTGATGGATCTGTAAGTTTATTGCAAAGTGGGAACTGGGAGCCAGACCTAGCAGGAGGGGGAGAAAGCAAAGGAATTGGCCAGCCATAGGTTGCACACACCCAGTACACACCCCTCCCCGGCTTGTTCGTCTCTCTGCTCCCCTGCAGCATCCTCCCCTAAGGCATGTATGGATCATTTGTTTCTGCTGGCTTCTGCCACCTACAAAATTTGATTACAAATTCTAGAGTCCCATTCTTCAGCTGTCACTTCTTCCCTGTACTTGCTTTCTAACTATTGTCTTTCAACTCTCTGGGCTCTGACCTGCTATGCCCTCCACATGGGCACCAACTTGTTTCTCTGGCTTCTGCAGCCTGCTACACCGCTGGCTGGATACACCCATGTGGACATCTCTCCCTTTTGTGTTGTGAGTTTCCTTGCCTCCTAGAAGATGCCTGCTAACTCCCACAGCTTCCTTGAGTCCTTCGGGGCCTCTGGAACCTTGTCGCTCCTGTCTGAAAGTCCTGCAGCTTCTCTACACTCTTACGGCTTCCACAATATTGGAACCCTCCCGTGGGTAGAGTTCCTGCTTGATCCTCCTTGTCCCTTAACCATTCCTCTCTTTGTCTATGCCCTAAGTGTCTCTTTAGCTCCTGGAGCCTGCTACGCCCTTGGGGTGCCCACCACATGGGCAGTTTTCTCTTGGTTCTGGCCTGCTGCACCTGTCTGGGTCTCTCTACTAAAGACACTGACTGGTTTCCTTTCCTGTGCTCTCTCCTAGCTTTCTCTCCCTCTAGGAACTGCAGTCCGCCTGTCATCCCACTACACCATCTCTTGTCCGTCCAGCAGTCCCACGACTTCTGCTCTCAGCTCCCCTGTAGAGCTTACAGAAATTCCCTCCAGTGGGATTTCATCTTGTGACCCTCTCTCCTCCTCAGACAGTTCCTATAGTCATACATTTTGCTCGGAAAGAGACAAAAATGGCCAGATGTATGGTCACATACTTATTCATGGGCTGTAGCCCCTGGTTTGGTTGGATGCTCAGGGACTTGAAAGAAGCATGATTACCAATGTGGTGACATTTGTGGAAAAAGCATGGATAGCTCTCTCTCTCAATGGTCAAAGGACATGGAAATACTGTGCCCCTTGTGAATGCTACATGCTCTAGTCATGCAACAAACACGGCTCCAGAAAGCTCCTGAAACTTCACTGGGGAGAGCAGCTACCAGATATCAGATATGCCCCATCCTTTTTTTTTTTTTTTTTTTTTTTTTTTTTTTTTTTTTTTTTTTTTTTTTTTTTGTCTATCCAAATGGCGAAGAAAAACTCAACCCTGAGCCAAATAATGACAAGACGCTGACAGATGTAGGTCACCACTGTGCCACCCTGGCCACGTAAAGAATCATCTGGGGAAAATATCATCCTGAGTGAGGTAACCCAGACTCAGAAAGACAAACATGGTATGTACTCACTCATAAGTGGATACTAGATATAAAACAAAGGGTAATCAGGCAACAATGCACAACTCCAGAGAAGCTAACTAACAGGGAAGACCCAAAGAGGGACACATGGATCATCCTGGGAAGGGAAAGTAGATGAGATCTCCATGAGTAAACTGGGGATGAGGGGTGGGCAATGGAGGATAGGGGATAGGTGATGAGAACATAAGGAAATGGGATGGTTGAGCTGGAACAGGGATGGAGGAGGAAAGCAATGAGAGAGATACCATGATGGAGGGAGATATCATGGGGATAGAGAGAAACCCAGTGCTAGGAAAGTTGCCAGGAATCCCCAAGGATAACCCCAGCTTGGACTACTAGAAATAGTGGAGAGGGTGCCTGAACTGAACTGGCTTGCCCCAGTGATCAGATTGGTGAATACCCTAACTGTCATCACAGAGCTTCCCTCCAATGACTGATGGAAGCAGATGCAGAGATCCACAGCCAAACACCAAGAAGAGGTCCAGGAATCCAGTCAAAAAGAGAGAAGAGGGAATCTATGAGCAAATGTACCAGAATCATGACAGGGTAACCTTCAAAGATGACCAAACCAAACTAGTGGGAACTCATGAAAGTTGGTTCAATGGCTGTGGAGCTGCATGGGACTGGACTAGGCCCTCTGCATGGCAAGACAGTTGTGTAGCTTGATCTGCTTGGGGCCCCCTGGTAGTAGGATCAGAATCCATCCCTGGTACATGAGGGAGGGAGTTGGAGCCCAATACCTATGATGGAACACCTCATGCAGCCTTGAGGCAGGGGGAAGGGCTTGGACTTGCCTCTGCTGAATGTACCTCCACATGGGAGGCCTTGCCTTTTTGTGGGGGGAAGTGGGGGGTGGGTTGGGAGGGGGAGGATGGGGAGGCGGGAGAAGGGAAGAGGGGGATCTCTGATTGGTGTGTAAAATAAATGAAAATTTTCTTAATTAAAAAAAAGAATAATCTGGAAAGGTCTTTTGAAATCTTGGTGCCTAAACTGGGAGGTGGTGGTGCACGCCTTTAATCCCAGCACTCAGGAGGCAGAGCCAGGCAAATCTCTGTGAGTTCAAAGCCAGCCTGGTCTACAGAGCGAGATCCAGGACAGGCACCAAAGCCACACAGAGAAACCCTGTCTTGAAAAACCAAAAAAAAAAAAAAAAAAGAAAGAAAGAAAAAAAAAAATCCTGGTGCCTGGCTCCCTTTCAGAGTGTGACTCATTTGATCTGAGCTGGGGCCAGGGCATCAGCAATGCGTAGGCTCTGCGGAGACTGACCTGTACCCAAGCTGCAAAGAGCCGATTTGCCTACATCCATAACTGAGAAACCCAGTGAATGCACTGACATAGAAAACGGCCTTTGTTCTCAAGTCTCCAAGCGGTCTAACTAGTGTGACAGGAGCCCACGGGAACCGTGACTGACGAAGGCGTGAAAGAGCTTCCGGAAGCCGGAGGTGGCAGCGCCTGACTGCTGTGGTTTAAACGTAAGAGGTCCGCCTAGGCTTGCGTGTTTGGATACGCGGTCTCCATCTGGTGGCGCTGTTCTGAAGGTTATGGAACCACTAGAAGATGGAGCCCTGCTGGAGAGAGAAATCACAGGAGGATGGGGTGAGATCTGTGGCCCTACTTCCTGTTCTCTCTCGGCTGCCTGATCACCCCACACTCCCACAGCCACGCCCCCCACCATGAAGGACTATACTCCTCTAGGACTATAAGCCAAAATAAACCTTTTTTTTTTCCCAAGGTGATGTCTTCTCTCACAGCAACAGAAAAGAAACAAATATACCTGTCATCCAGCTACTTGAGAAACCGAGGCAGAATGTTAAAGAGGTCAAAGGGAGTCTGGGATGCATAGCAAGTGTAAGCCCTTCAAGCCACTCCCCCAAGGACCTCTGACTGCCAGGTTCCACCCACAGAATACTCTAACCGCCCTAACTGCTGGACCCTGCCCCGACCCTGCAGAGCAAAAAGCCCAGTCTCTGGGCATGAAATCCCACCAATCTCTACCCTGGAAAGCTCCACCCTGAAAAGTTCCACCCCCTTCCCATGAAACCCTATATAGGCTCTCTATCCTGTTCAGTTGGCTGCTGTTTCTCACCTGAGCAGAGGCAGCCACCCTCTTGGTTTTTTCCCTCCCAATCAATCTCTTGTGTGAGGTTTGTTGTGCGGTGTGACTTTGTGGTATTCCTTGGCTTCCAGCTGCCAGGACACCTTTTCATCTGAGCTGCAATGCTTACAGCAAGACCCGTCTCAAGAAGACAAGAGAAGAATCAAAGCTAAAAAACCACTGAGGTCACATATTCAGCAAAAGTAGACGGTAGAAGAAAAGCAGTTTGATTGGCTCTGTCATAAGCAGTGGGTTCTTTAAACACTGGCAATGGGGGAGAGAATAGAATAGTCAAAGGGTAGATTTTTAAAGTCCTCTTGGCATCCAAAGGCAGGGGCCTGCTCAACTAAGGTGAGCTCTGGTATGCAAAAATTATTCCACCCAAAGGAAGTCAGCAAGCTGTCGTACTCCGGTCCAGTGTAAGAAATATTCCAGGACAGCGAAATGGCTCAGGAGTAAGGTGCTTCTGCACATGCCTGAAGATCTGGATTCGCTCCCTGAAGCCCACAGTGGAAGGTCAGAACCAGCTCCAGACAGTCGTCCTCTGATGTCCACCCATGTGCCGTGGCGCACACAAAGCACGCACACGCAACAGCAAACAGATTTTTTTTTTTAGGAATATTTCTAGAAAAACTATGACCCAGCAAAGGGACTATCTGAAAACATCTGATCAGTCGTCATTGGTTTGGTTGGTGTGTCTTCTGAGGAAGAATTTCAGATCTTTCACTGCTTCCTGGAAGTGTGTTGTCTGAGCGAGCTGTGTGAGACTCTTCCTGCGTTCCCACAAGCAACTGGGGTCGGGGAGCATGGGTGGCAATCAGAATAGGAAGAGGTTGGAATCAAGTAGTTTGCCTATGGTCGATTGGAGGCTCAGCAATGCTCTGACAGAGAAAGGAGTATGGTACCCAGTTTGGAAAGCTGGTGATTATACTGGACGGCTCTATATCATCTTGACACAAGCCCAAGTCAAAGGAGAGTACCTCAGTTAAGAAAACGCCTCTGTTGCCAGGCAGTGGTGGCGCACGCCTTTAATACCAACACCCGGGAGGCAGAGGCAGGGGAATCTCTGAGTTGGAGGCCAGCCTGGTCTACAGAGTGAGTTCCAGGACAGCCAGGACTACACAGAGAAACCGTGTCTCAAAAAACAAAAAGAAAAAAAAAATGCCTCTGGCTGTAGGCAAGACTGGTGGGCGTTTTCTTAATTAGTGATTGATAGGGGAGGACCCAGCTCATGTAGATGGTGCCATCCCTGGGCTGGAGGTCCTGGGTTCTATAAGAAATCAAACTGAGCAAGCTAGAGGGACAAGCCAGTAAGCAGCACCCCTCCATGGCCTCTGCATCAGCTCCTGCCTCCAGGATCCTGCCGTTTGAGTTCCTGTCCTGATTTCCTTTGATGATGAACTGTGATATGGAAATGTTAGCCAAATAAACCCTTTCCTCTTCAACTTGCTTTGGTCATGTTGTTTCATCACAGCAATAGAAACCCTAACCAGGACAATGACCTTTAGAGCAGTTTTTATAGGAGAATGAGGTATGCCCCTGGAGAAATGCTTGGTGTCCCAAACTACGGGGCTGACTTGGGCTGTGAGAGAGGCTGAGAGTGGAAAAGAGGCATTAGGGTGAGAAGAATCCTTACATGGGTTGTGTGCAGGTGAACAGTGAGGGCAATGTGGAGAACAGAATGTCTCATCCCAAAAGTAGAGATAGGGTAATGAGTAAAGATTCATGTGTCTTTTTAGACACAAGAAGGGCTAGGTTTTAAGGGGTTGGGAGGTAAGGCTATCCATCTCATTAAAAAAAAGGCAAAAGATGAAACCACTGGTCCTGAGTGTTCAGTTAAGGATGAATGAGTCTAAAAGGAAAGACATTGACCTACCTACAACTGTGATATGTATTCCAGGTTCATCTTTGGTGATAGTAATGTCCCCGAGGGCTTCTC
Source organism: Peromyscus leucopus (assembly GCF_004664715.2). Classification (NCBI taxonomy): domain Eukaryota; kingdom Metazoa; phylum Chordata; class Mammalia; order Rodentia; family Cricetidae; genus Peromyscus; species Peromyscus leucopus. The sequence goes on from NC_051064.1 coordinate 90,475,240, forward strand.
AGTCTGGACAGAAGCATCGTCACTGGCCTGTCCCAAAAGGTTAGTGTCCTAGTTTGCTTCCTATTTCTGTGATAAATGACCAAAAGAAACTGGAGAGGAGACGGTTTATTTCAGCTTAAAGCTTACAGTTCACCATGAAAGGAAGCCAGAGCAGGAACTCAAGGCAGGAACTTGTAAGCAGGAGCTGAGTCACAGACCTTGGAGGAGTGCTGCTTACTAGCTTGCTCCCTATGGTTTGCTCAGCCTGCTCTTTATACAAGCCAAGACCGCTTACCCAGAGGTGGCACAGCCCATAGTGAGCTGGGCTCTCCTGCATCAATCCTTTATTAATATTCCACGGGCTTGCCAACAGTCCAATCTGATGGGGGCATTTTCTCAATTGAGGTTCCTTCTCCCAGATAACTCTAGCTTGTATCAAGTTGACCAAAACAAAAAAAAAAAAACCTAGCCAGTTAGTGTCCCAGTAGAGTTTACAGACAGGGCAAGGTTTGACCCAGTGCCTCTCTTGCCCATACTTAAAGTAAGGTCCTGGTGGCTTCCTGTTCAGTTGTCCTGGATGTGGTCCTAATTAATTGGTATTTGACCTGATTCTTTCTGTGCTTGCTGTATAGCTAATATTAAAGACTTCCCTGATTAAAGACTTTAAGGAGGTCCTTTTGAAGAGTTTCAAGGCCACCCTCCAGTTCAGGGAGCATTTTCCTAATGTCTGAGGAGGATTAGGAGGCAGTGCATTAGGTATGTAAATGATTGCCTGCCTTTGAATTCAGATCTAAGGAGAAGCTCTGTAAGGCAGTTCATAAAGGCAAGCAGGGTCTCATCAGCCCTCTTGGTGAGTTCTTGGATGTTATCGTAGTTCACTGCCTTAAGGGAGGCCTTTTCTATACCCTGGGTCTCTAGGTGAGGAAGTGACATGCATACCAGATCTTCAGAGTTAGGCTGATAATTCTATTCTATATTATACGCTGTATGATAGGCTGATATTCTAGAAATGGGAGCACCTCATTTCCAGGAGGATGATGGTGGGGATCCTGGGAATGGAGAGCATCTGGAAAACAAAACAAAACAACAACTACAAAAAAAAAAAAAAAAAAAAAAAAAAAAAAAAAAACCTGCCGAAGTCCAGACATGGGTTTGCTTTGCTTTTTCCAGCACAGCAGAGGAGACATCAACGTAAGTGTCCTCGAATGTTAGACTGTAAGAGTTTAAAGTGCGCTGGAATTCCTTGGTGACCAGGTAAGACACCAGAAGAACCCAGACATTTATTGATTCAGGGAAGGCGAGTGTGTGTGTGTGTGTGTGTGTGTGTGTGTGTGTGTGTGTGTGTATGAATATCCCCTTGGACCCAATAACCTGAGAGCAGAAAGGGTATAGAAACCTCAAAGGGTCGGGTTTTAAGCAAAGGGCAGAAGGAGAGAAACAGTGTGAGGGGGAGGCAAGAGTAGTATGGAGGGGTGTCGGAGGGGGAAGGGAAAAGAGGAATCTGGCTCTGCGTGGTGCCACAGAGGAAAAGGAATTCAGTCGTTTTGGTTAGTGGGACCAGAGGAACAGGAAAGAAGGACCAAAAAGGCAGTAAGGGATAAGGATAAGTAACTGAAGGCAGCTTACGGGACATAAGGAGGGAGGGAGCACTGAAGAGTTAATTACCTAAAACCCTCAGGTGGACTGAGCCACTTGGACAGGATGTGATGATGATACTTATGGAAGCTCCGGATAAGGAGACCGGCACACCATACCCGCGCTATCTACCACTTCCGGGCTTCAGGGAAACTGACCCACACGTGGAGTCTTCCATGCCCCAAAGCTCCCCCTTTTCTATACTATAAGACCCTCGAGACCCCCACGCCACAAGAACACAGTTGTCTTCCTTGATCCTGCTCTAACAGGCATGGTCAATGGGCCAGCACTGGTCTTCCAGAAGAGATGATACCTGAAGGGCGGGGGTTTGCTTCCTAGCAGGATTTGGAAGGTGACTCAGTAGTGACAGAGAGAGAGTTGGTTGTACGCAAAGAAGAAAGCCCGAATGTAAGGACTCTCAGACCACTATATGTCAGTCATTGCCCTGAATGAACCGACATAAGTCTCTAAGAATAACTGAAAGTCAAAGGTACCATTTTCAAGCCACTGGCGGCCCTTATCCAGTTAGCATTGCTGCGGCCAGATAGTAAGAAAAAGAAGATTGCCTTCCTAGGTCAATCACCACACCCAGGAGAGAGTACTGTGAAGTTACAAACTAAGCAGAGTGCGTCTTCAGGCGAGGGAGGTTGAGCAGCTACTCTGAAGTCTGGTGACTCAGGAAGGACCTGCGGGAAGCAGGGAAGGGAACGAGCATCCTCCTGTTGCTCAGGTTCCCTTCCGGTCCCTGACCCCACAGGGAACAGACCGAGGCCCAGAGGAACCTCTGACCTAGTACCAGAATTCCTGGAATAGACAGACAGGTGTCTCAGAGGATCTGGGAGAATCATCAGATCAAGCTCTGGATTAGAGGAAAGAGAACAGCGGCAAGGAGGAGGAGGGCCCCCACAGGGGGGGACACCACTGAGTTACCTCTCCCGGGTGTGTGGGCAGCAAGATGTTAGGTTTGGGAAGGAAGGTTGAAAAGAGAGGCATAGAGTCCCGGTGCACTCTGGGTAAGAGGCTTATTAGAGCCATTAGCACATCAGGGTCTGAAGTAACGCTTCCTACCCAGGGAACACAAGGTCTTCTTTTAAGGTCCCTTAGCAAAGAAAAGGGGGCTGGGCAGTGGTGGTGCACGCCTGTAATCCCAGTACTCAGGAGGCAGAAGCAGGCAGATCTC